>NC_059113.1:2442500-2585000 GCF_020740685.1 Jaculus jaculus | reverse complement strand
GTTAGAGAACCTTCTCTTTTCAGGTGGCAGTGACCTTGACATGACTCAGAAGGCGCCATGGTGCTGGGAAGAAGTGACAGAGGAGTGCTCACATTGAAATATCTCTATCACACCTTCCAAGGCTCAGGGTCCATTGCACAAGAGGTAGCAGAAAGAATGTAAGAGCCAAAGGAAGGGTAGAACTCCTCCAGACACAAAATGGCCTAGATATGCATGACTTCACAGTGCCTGACACTACCTACACAAGACCATCATAAGAGGAGGAAAGGATCATGACATCAAAATAAAAGAGACTGATTGAGAGAGGGAGGGGATATGATAAAGAGTGGAGTTTCAAAGGGGGTACTGGGGGGAGGGAGGGAATTACCATTGGATATTGTTTAGAGTCATGGAAGTTGTCAATTAAAAAAATCATTAAAAAAAGAAAAGCTAGTTTCTCATGAGTGGACCAGAATTTTATTCCCTTAGTCACCTCTATCTTGACAGGAAGATGTAAATTCACTTCTGCCTGATAACAGAATCAGCCCTCTTCCCCTAATCCTGTCCCATTAGCTTTTATTAGTTTATTAAGTAATAATGATCTTCCTTTAAGTAAAACCATCCAAAAAGTATGGCAAATGTATTTTATAAATATTTGTTGGGCTAGGCTTATAGGGATAGGAGCTATAATGATTGGGTTCTTACTGTGTTGCCTAAGAGTCATTCCCTGAAGTCATTCCATTAAGAGTGTTATTTTGGAACACACAATTACACCAAGCAGCCATGGATGGGCACACAGCACATGACCAGGGACTTCAGAGGTAGAGCAAAGAGCTCAGCTTCCTCCATGAAGATAAGCAGTTCTAAGAAGGCAGATATTTAAATCACGTAGTTTCCCGCACTTCATATGACTGGAGTATCTTTGCAGCTAACAACCCATTGCCCAAGGTCAGAATAAAGACATAACTTCATCTTAAGGAACAGGTGAAAAGAACAGTAAGTGCAGAGAAAAACCAAACTGTGCGGAAGGCAAAAACCCTCCATATGCTATTTGCCCCTCAAAGAGGAGCCTTCAAAGGATCACAGGGAGAAAGGGTTCAAAATGCTGTGAATACAAAATCCTGTAACAGATTTCTGACTCCTCCCATCTTCTGGATGGGGCAGCAGGGAGAAAGAGGCTGAGAGGACAGACAGTGATTCCAGCGATGGATGATGTCAAGGAAGTGGCATGTGAAAATGAAAGCCTCCTCTGCTAGGACAAGGGCAGGAGAGGAGGAGGCCATTGTGCTCGGGCTTCTGACGCCCCTGTTACCGGGTTGTTGTCAAACCACCCCCTCTTTCTTACGTCAGGATCAGTTTCGGTCATGGTGACTCAGTTTCAGATTTAAATGCTATTGAATTGCTTGTCAAAACATGTGTAACAAAACTATACCTTATAGGACTGTGTTTTCCAGTTTTTCTTTTTCTTTTCTTTTTTTTTTTTTTTTTGAGCTATTCCCAGTGTAAGGAGACAGTGGGAACCAATTGACAATTATGCCCTACATCAAAAAGCTGCTACTGATCCACACATCTCAGTGGGACTGAAGAGCCAGGCTTCCAATAAATTATGATGCTTTATTTAAAGTCAGAGCACTTATTTGCTTTTGTGCCAGCTCTGGGCCCTTTTCATCTCTAGCTCACCAGGCCCAAGAGAGCACACATTCCTGCAGCTCTGCTGGCTACCAGCTGCGTCCTCCGTAAATCACACCCTTCTGAAGGCGCCGTTCTTTACAGAGCAACAGCGTCCACTGAGAGGATCACTCTGCTATTATTCCACTTGCCAAAATTTAAAATTGCAATTTCCAAGAGCAGCTGAAAAGGGAACTGCCTGTCTCTTAAATGGTGTGTGTGTGTGTGTGTGTGTGTGTGTGTGTGTGTGAGAGAGAGAGAGAGAGAGAGAGAGAGAGAGAGAGAGAGAGAGAACACTGCAGCCATGAGGTAAATACTGCATGACAAAAAAAGCTAAAAAGCGACCATCTTGGCCAATCCAGAAAGGAAACAAAGAATGAGGTTTTCAGGGGACTGGACTCCGCCCCCTGACTGAGGTTTGTTCATGTGTGTGCCCTGCAGTGGTCATACCCTACAGGTCATATGGGATCTGTTCACTCCTAAACTCTCATGTGTCTCAGGTTCCGAACACAACGGGGGAAGCCCCAGGGGCGATCGCAGCCATAGAGCAGCTAGTCTGCAGTGAAGCCAGAAGACAAGGTGGGAGGAAAGAGCAAGAGCACGGTCAGGAGGCCCCTCGGGCCTGCACGAAGCCCCCCAAGGTCTTTGGTCCCCTTTGTAGCCACTTGCTCTGAGCTGACCTGAACTTCTCGGAATCTCAACTTAATCCTCTGTGACTGTGGGGCAGCACAATTATTAACTGAATGTGATTTATGTGAACCGTTTCACAGGGGCAGAAGGCAACCACCCTTCCACCTTTAAACTCTCCTGTAACTCAGTCCACAAACAAGACTGGAGGGAGTGGGCAGGCCCTAGGTCCCACCCCCCCAAATGGCTTACCGCATTCCTCCCAGGTCAGTCCTGATCTGACACTGCAGAGGTGGCTGGTCTCCTGTTTAGAACCTCAAGGGCTGTAAATTCCAGCCTTGACTATTTCTCCTACTGTGTCTGCACACATAACTAATCTCAACCAATATGAACTTATCTTTCCTCACAAACACGCCCATTGCTTTAGGAAATGTCTCCTCATCCGACCACTGACCACTGGATAGGAATGTAAGCCAAGAATCACAATGTGAAAAGAATGAAGTCTCCTCTCTTGACTGCTTTTAAGGGAAAAGAAGTCTCATTTCAAGTTTTCATGAACACCTGAATTTTCTAGATTAGAAAAGGCAAAATTAAGGCTCCCAGTGAGAGACCTTGCACAAGACTCTGGGGAATGCAGCTAACTCAAGCAGGTGAAGTGAGAACTCACCTTTTCCAATTCCCATCAGAACAGACCTGGTTGGTTTTTATTTATTTATTTTTAAACAATGGTCAAAAGCCCCTTCCCACCCTCCCTTTATTCTACATTCTAAAGTTTTTATCTTTCTGGGAAGAAAAAAAAGCCCAACAGAGTTACAAGTATTTCAGTACCCTGCTTCAAGACCAGCTCTTTTCTGTAAACAAGCCTAATGAAGCGTGACTAACAGCGCTCTCCCAGAGCCGGGGAGGCCAAGGCCTTTGTTACCCTCGCTGCAGCGCAGTCGTCATTCTGCTGGAGAAGAGCAACGCTTAGCTGGGTATTGACTGACCAGCCGTGGTCCATGTCACCGCCTTACTGTCATCTGTTTCTATATGCTGTGTGCACGAATACGCGTGCTTACAGAGGTGCGAAGATGATCCAAGCACATACGTGGTCACACACAACCATCCAGCTCTAACTGGTGGTTCTGCTTCTCTGCCAACCTGACAGGATCTTCAGGCATCCAGTTGAAATCTAATTTCTCTCTGACAGTTGTGTCTCTCCCACTTCTTGATGTGAACTAACATTTCTCTCCACATTGTCAGATCCTGAGCCTCGATCTCATAGCCTGTAAGCAGAAGCTCCCCATGGATACACAAGAGTCTTTCCAAAGACACCCTAATTTCACCTGGCCTGTTATTACATTCTAGAGGTGACTGATTTGTAATACATTCAAAATTGCTCATGTTTCCTTTACCCCCATCTGATCACTTCATCCTGAAAACCCTGACAATTGGGCTCAAATGCTAACTGCACATGAACATTCCCTTAAAGCTCATGTGTTGTTCATACACAGCCATAAAAGAGCAGGAAGATGTGAAGTTTGCTCAGACTTCTTTCTTGGATGGAGGGAGGAATTCAAGTCAAAACCAGCTTTTCTTGCTAATCTGAGCACAAATTTCCATATAAATTATTGACTGCACTTTGGCCTCATTGAAACATTAGCCCCACAGTCTGATAAATTCTGATCCCAGATGCCTCCCAGAAGAGGCAGGGACATTAGTCCTTTGCACTGGGGACAAAGGCTTGTGAGCCAATCATTCAAGCTCCCAGACAGCTTTTACAGCCTCTGCGCATTAGGCTCAAGTCAACTCCAAGGCTTTATTCACATCATTCTCTTCTCCCGTCTGAGGAAGTCAGGGTTAAGTGCATGGCTTCAGGAGGGGAGGCTATTGTTAGTAAGGCAGTCCTCATTGACTCTGACCTGCAGGGCAGCCGACTTCAAGGCTTTCCCAGAAAGTAATGCACTGTTAATTGGTGCTCATCATCAGGGTGTGGTTTCTACACCTCTTTTTTCTACACCTCTTTTCACTGAGGGACAGCCTGACTAAACATTTCAGCATCTTCCCAGGTCGCCTTGTCCTTCTGTCAAGAGTTAAAACACACACAGAAACGCACACGCATGTCCCCCCACCCCATACTCTGGACAAACTCTGATTGGTATCCTGAATTGCTAAACCTAATACCATGGCAAACATGGAATGTGTCGCTGGACAATGCCAACCCTGGAGACCTGGCACATAGAAGGTTTTTTTATTTTTTTTATTTGTTTGTTTCATTTCCCCAAGTTGCTGTAGGGCAAAGTAAAAGGCACAGGAAGATGCCTCCTCTAGGAGTGAGGGGCAAACCTATTACTTCTTTCTGGTGTCCTTTGCTTAAGATGTTTTTGCAAGAAATGTAGCTGTGTCTGTCAGCAGCCAGCAACAGACTGAATGGCCTCAGGGTGAAGAGTCCAAGATTCCACTTGGCTTCCTTCGAGGAATTCAGCTCTTTAAAGAAGTTGCAGAATTATTAGTCCAAAGGCTTCCTGGCTTTCTTTGAAAGACAAAAAGTAGGCAAACCATTATCTTTTTTGACCCAAGCAGGTCTCTCAGCAGGGGAGAGAGTGCAAAAGGGATCTGCTAGTGGAAAAAAAGCATCAGAGGGCCCAGTCATGCCAGCTTCCCTCTGGACCCAGGCCTGACCCAGCCCGCACAGCAGCACAAGTGCCCTTGCTGCTGAAATGGGGAGAGTGTGAGAGGTATCACAGGTTGACAGCAGGAAACAAAATGTTTTGAATACTAAAAAAGAAAAGCACAAAAACTAAATGGCTTAGGTTTTCAGTTTGTGTATACACGGGTGCATGTGTGTGCATGCGTGTACACACACACAAATATATATATCTTCAAGGAGAGAGAGAGAATGGGTGCATCAGGACCTCCAGCCACTGCAAACATATTCCAAATGCATGTGCCACTTTTTCTCTTTTTTAAAATTTATTTATTTATTTATTTATTTGAGAGCGACAGACACAGAGAGAAAGACAGATAGAGGCAGAGAGAGAGAATGGGCATGCCAGGGCTTCCAGCCTCTGCAAACAAACTCCAGATGCGTGCGCCCCCTTGTGCATCTGGCTAACATGGGACCTGGGGAACCGAGCCTCGAACTGGGGTCCTTAGGCTTCACAGGCAAGCGCTTAACCGCTAAGCCATCTCTCCAGCCCATATGCCACTTTTTGTATCTGGCTTTACATGGGTACTGGCGAATCAAACTGCAGTCATTAGGCATTCCAGATAAGTATCTGAGTGCTAAGCCATCCCTCCAGCCCTTTTAATGCTCTCTCTCTCTCTCTCTCTCTCTCTAGATATATATATATACACATACATACATATACATATATATATGTGTGTGTGTGTATTTTTTTTCCAAGGGGAGAGAGAGAGGGTAAGATAGAGAGAGGGTAAGAGGGAGAGAATATTCACCTGTTTTGACACAAGCTTCCTCACTGGCTAGGAACTCACCAAATACCCCAAGGATCTTCCTGTCTCTGTACTGAGAATGTAAGCACGTACCATCATACTTGGCTTTTTCACCTTGATTGTGAAGATTGAACTCAGGCCCTCGTGCTTGCAAGATAAGCAGTTTACTGCCTGGGCTAACAGCCTCTCCCCTAAGCTTGCAAATTTTGTCAATTTTTTTTTACTACAAAAGCTTTTGACATTTAGCCAAGAGGTTGTGCTATTTCATACAGTCTATTCTAGTACAAATAAGTATATACAAATTAGCGAATTAGCACACACTTTCCCAAATAAATGAGCAGAAGCCATCTTGCTACTGCTATTTTAAATCCCTTTCCACATGTGTGCTGGTAATGCATTGACATGTCACAGGAATCCTAAAATTTTTCAAGTTTATTTATTCATGTATTTGCATGTGTGTGCACCCTCATATGTGTGTGCACGTGCATGCTCCAGGGCCTCTTACTATTGCAAACCAACGACCTGTCTGGCTTTAAGTGGGTGCCTGGGGAAGTGAACTCTAAATTAAGTTTCTTTAACCACTGAGCTTTCTTACTTCCTACCTCAGGAACCCTAAACTTGATGAGCTTTCTGAAAAGGTTGTGGCTAAGAGAATAAAAAATGCTTTTCATCCTGATATACCTCTTGGGGTGGGCATGGTACATTATCTGGTACCACTGAGTCCAGCTCAATCTTTTCCTCTTAAATTATAGTCTTCAATGTGCAGCTTAAGTTCTTAAAATCCTTGGTTTAAACCACAAAATATGCAGGCATAGCAGGGAAAGCTCACAAATACAATGGCTACTAAGGATAAAGATATTTTATGAAGTATTCAAAATGAGACTGAATATGTACCCTGTTTTTATATGAGGTTTTTTGAAAAGATCTATTTTTTTGCAGTCTAGAAATAAATTAGGAAACAAATCATAGAAAACCAACTAGAATATTCAAGTAGCTGTCTGAATGAAACAAGAGTAGTAATTGTCTCCTGGTATCCATGAGAGGCGGATTTCAGGACAGACTTCCTTGCACCCCTGCCAAATGCTGTAGGTTCTCCAGTTCCCTTCCATAAAGGAGCATGACTCTCCCACAACACCTGCACCCATCCTCACGTACCCTTATAATATCGAACATGACACAAATGTTAGTAAATAGCTGTTGATACAGAGGGGGAAATGGCGAGAAGATGTTTTTGATATGCAGTTGACTGAAGCTACAATATGGAGGGCCAAAGATAAATGAGAACTCTTGACTTGGTAAAGAGTCAAATGGTTTGGAAAGGCCCTCTCCAAAGCATAAGTGTGGCCTATGTAATAAGAACACTATGAGGGTGGGAGAGATGCCTGCAAAGCCTAATGACCTAGCTTTGATTCCCCAGGGCCCACATAAAGCACAAAGTGGCACATGCATCTACAGTTACTTTACACTGGCTGGAGTCCCTGGTGTGTCCGTTCCATGACTGGTGTGCCCGTTCCATTGTCATTCTCTCACTCCTTCTCTCAATCCCCCCTCTCTGCTTGCAAATAAATAATTTTTTTTTCCCAAAAATCTTTAAAAAAACCTACAACTTGGAGATCTTAAGAGTAGATTAGCAAGTGAGGGTACCTCCAGTGTGAATGACAGGAGACGTTGTTACGAAGGAGCTGTACGCAGGGTGCTCATTCCCTTTCTGGCCTATGCCTTCCACCAGGAGCTAACGTGGCAAGAAGGCTTTGGTTATTGCCTCACTGTTATAGACTTCCCCACACCCAGAACTGTGAGAACAAATTTCTGTCCAATATAAAGCACCCAATCTCAAGCAGCCATTCTGTTTCAGCAATCCAAAACAGCCCAGGACTAAGACATTACAATTGATATCGTGTTTAAACTACTGGAAAAAGTGAAGTTGAGATTTGCTCACTGAATTTTCATACAGTTGAGTTTGGGGTCTCTCCTAAAGTGCCCAGCTTCAAAAAAGCAATTGAAGGCTAATAATACA
Source organism: Jaculus jaculus (assembly GCF_020740685.1). Lineage (NCBI taxonomy): Eukaryota > Metazoa > Chordata > Mammalia > Rodentia > Dipodidae > Jaculus > Jaculus jaculus. The sequence goes on along the minus strand of NC_059113.1, from coordinate 2,577,274 downwards.
GCATTATCTCTCAAATCAGATAGTCCGTATTTAGGGTGCTGTTCCCAGGGGTGAGGAGCGAAGGCGGCACAGAGCAACCTGACAGAGCTGTGCCACATGGAGGCCACAAGAGGTAGTCCCTTCACACATCAGCTCACTTACTCCTCAGCCTGGGCGCTCTAGTCATTAGCTCGCTGATGCGCGAATTAACTTAGAATGCTGAACTCTTACATGTCCCCGGTGAGAAAGTCGGAGGTGGGAACAGTCTGACTTCGGTCACCCTGCTCCCACATGCTTCACATAAGGCAACAGACACATACATTTACAAACAATGCAGTTCTGTGAAGTAACTACACATGTATGGATGGGGACCAAGGGGTGAGCAGGCTCCTGTGAGGACTTGTGCCAGAGGCCTGCGCTGTGCTGTGGAGGCACACAGCTCTTCCCCACTCCGGGGTCACTGTTGTCCTCATGGCAACTTGACAGTGACCACAGCGGTGATGGACGCAGGGCTTTGTCCTCTGCGGCCTTATGCTTATTTGTTGGGCTACCATTCTTCTCTCATAGAACATACTTTATGTGCAAACTCATGCCTGGGGAAGAGCATGGAACCTTAAAGCCTCTTTATGCCTATGTTTAACTGTTCAGAAGATAACATAAAGCAGAGGCATGTCATTCTAGAACTCACTGTAGACTAGAGCTCTAAAGTCCTGTGAATTGGGTTGTATTCCAAAGGAATCACAATTCATAATCTCAGGTTTACCCTCTTTCCCTCTTACATCTGTTCAGTCATCAAGTCATGCCTGTTTTGACCTCTGCACAATTGTTAGTGTCTGCCCCTCCTCTTTCTCTACACTATGGTCCAATACCGGGGTTGCCACTTACCTTACCTGCACTGCCTTCAGATCCAAGACGCCTTTCCACTGCCTCCAGTGTCGGTGCTTTCATACTGTATGCTCTGGTCTAGCTTGCATTACAGAACAACGTCCCACCTGTCCTAGCTTCATCTTTTGAGTCCAAGTTCAGTTGCATTGAACTCTAGGAAGGCTTCCTCAATAGATGGTAAGACCCTATTGCTGAAGAGTCCACATACTTGGGCTGCAAGGTCACTGAGAAACCCTGATGGAACTGAGCTGAAAACCTCCTCCATGTAGACCAGCTGACAGAAAGCTGGAAAAAACTATGCTTCATGCAGTTCAATGGGAGAGAAAGAAATCACTCATGAAGATATCAAACAGAGGACAAGGCAAGTCTTATATTTGGCCAGCCAGGCCAAATGAGCCAACGGGTGCAATAGTGGAACTTTTGTTATGGGGGAAACCAACCACCTTCTAATTTGACTGGAGGCTGCTCCACGGGAGGGAATCCATCCTCGATACTGAAAACTTACAAGAGGGGTAGTCATGAGCCCCAGGGGTGTAATGTCTGCTGCTGTCTGGCAAAAAGTATATACTATGTGCACCAAACCGCCCAGTAAGTTCTATTAATGTTCACACCCATATATTAATGCTACTCTCACTTTTGGTAGAGAACCTTCTCTTCAGGTGGCAGTGACCTTTGGATGACTCAGAAGGCACCATGGTGCTGAGAAGAATTGACAGAGGAGTGCTCAGCACTGAAATATCTCTATCACACCTTCCAAGGCTCAGTGTCCATTGCGGAAGAGGTGGCAGAAAGAATGTATGTAGGACTCCTTACAACATGCTCCTCTAGACACAAAATGGCCTGCATATCCATGGCCTCACAGTGCCTGACACTACCTACACAAGACCAGCATAATAGGAGAAAAAGATGATGACATCAAAGTAAAAAAGAGACTGAGAGGGGGAGGGGATATAATGAAGAGTGGAATTTCAACAGGAAAAGTGGGGGGAGGGAGGGAATTACTATGGGATATTATTAAAAATCATGGAAGTTGTCAATAAAGAAAAAGAAATTAATTAAAGAAATAGTCTTGACAATATCTTACTGTCCCTGGGGTTATTTTTATTTCTACCAATGAGCTACACATGTGGACCAAAGTGCCTAAAGTTCATTCAGCCTCCCCTGGTTCATTAAGCACCATGTGTTGTTGTTTTTTATAGGAATTTTTAAAAAGTACTCATCAAATTTGTTAAAGGGAGGATGAAATATTAACATGAATGAAAAGAGAAATGAGTTTCTATGTCATACTTGTGTAAACAAAATATAAAAGTGGAATCCATGAATCCCAAATCAACTAATCAACTAATGGAGATCCCTCCAGAGAAAGGACCACCTTTCACTCTCAAAACCATCTGGCAACAGTGAACTATAAAGAGCTTGGGTTTACAAATCTGCTTTGTTTAACAGACATTTTTGTGGAGCGAGTGGTCTTGCATGTTAAGGAAGCCAAGAGCCTTCCTCTGGGATTTCAAAAGCCATCCGCTTTTACTATTAGATTACAAAAGCAAGGGATGCAGTACATTTGTTGCTCACCTGACGGCGCAGCTCTGAACACAGATGACAAGCAGCCAGCGCAGCCGACCTGGGCGGCCTCTCCGCCACCCCGGTAACTCATGAGCAGCCCATCCCCACAAAGTCCTTTCCAACAGCTGCCACTGGTGGCGCTCTGAGACTCGGGGCCCCAAACAGACATTTGTCTTTGCTTCAACAAATGTTACAGCTGTAATAGATAAGGGCAATAAAGGAAACAGACCTTTTATAAGACAAAGTTGGCAGGGCAGAACACGCCCTCTTCATCATGGCACGCACATGCGTGTGTCCTACCAAAGGGAGTGCGGCAGTGAGGGTTGGGAAGCATGAAATGGCAGCCTGCTTTGCCTCTTAGGGAACATCAGGTTATTTTCTGGATGTCAGTCTTCAAGCTGTGGTTACAAACTGCAGGTGTGATCATCAGAATCTGATTCCAAGGAGACACAAAATTATTTCACTTGTTGCCTGAAAATGCAAATCCCAGATTCCACATCCATGGTGCTCCACACTGGGAAAGTAGGTGAATGCTGTCCTGATGTGACCCACATTGTCAACGATGGTGAGCGTTTTCTGCTAGAAGTGCACTTATCCTCAACAAGGTCCCCTGACCTCTAAGGGGCATTTTTCTGCCAAGTGAGACAGAAAGAAAATGCCCTTCACATTATGCATTTGGACACCTCATGTTCTCCAAATAATACATGTGCCGTGTTTTCTGATTAAAGTCCTGATGCTTAAACTCTTTCAAGGCACATTTCTGTATCCCAATGTACAGGAAGGTCAAGGAAGGGAAGTAACTTTAATATTACTACCCTCATTATATACAGTGAAGGAACATAATCCCCCAGAAAATTGGTTAACTAGTTTTGAATCGTCCCTTCATGACTCAGATATGCAAATTAAGTTTGCTTTGTATTTGTATTTGTGTGTGTGGAATCTATTTGCCAAATTGTGTCCTTTAAAATTTAATCCTGGGGTTGGAGAGATGGCTCAGAGGTTAAGGCACTTGCCTACAAAGCCTAACGACCCAGGTTCCATTCCCCACTACCCACATAAAGCCAGATGCACAAAATGGCACCTGTGTCTGGAGTTTACAATGGCTGGAGGTCCTGACACACCACCCACTCTTTCTGTCTGTCTCTCTTCTATCTCTGCTTGCCAATAGATAAAAATATTATAAGCTAAATCCTAATTAATCACATCAATCTAAGTTTGTGCCAAGGTATATTTAAAATGTAAGTGGTAAATACACAGAAGTCCCACTGTGCAGGAATGTGTTATGTAGAAGTAAATCAGAAAGTACTAAAAAGTGAATTTTTAATGTAAACTGTTTTTCTAAAGAACATGGTCATAATAACAGCGACAGTGCTAAGTCAATGTGTAAGTAAACTATGATCGATGTGTCTACATTTCCTTTCCAGCAGAGAAGAGAAGAGTAAATTATAATTATGTAATTTATACAAATTAGCAATTCAAGTCAAAGTAAAAGTGAGGTTTGCAATCGATCCTTGCATCTTGTTTAATTTATCAAGGGCATAATGTGCTGACTATGTGAATGCACTATAGGAAGAATCTAACAAATATTAACTCATTTAACTACAAACCATTCAATGAGGAAGATTCTATTTTATCTCCATTTCATAACTGACAGACAAAGAAGGCAGTATGTAACTACCCAAGGTCATGGGCAGGAAGCTGTGGAATTGGGAAATGGAGCTCAGAGACTCTGACTTTAGTCTGTGGTAAACTGCTCAGAGTCCCATGCAGAAGACACTGATACAGCAAGAGTGGACAGAGCACCCCAACCCTCCACTGGAGCTACTGGCCCCTTTGCCCTAGCATGCTAGATTGCTGTCTGCACACAGCATGGCCATAAATTCCTAGCGTGCCTCATCAGATTACGTGTAGATTCCCACAAAACAAACAAGCACAAGAGAATTGCAGTTTATCGATTCCACACTTGTTAGCTTTGTGGAGGAGAAACTTGTAAAAGGCCCCAGCCTCCAAGACTAGTGAAGGAAGAGCAGTAGCTGACCCATAGTCCTGCCCACTAGGGAGTCTCTGACTACCTTCTCTTTCAGTGGTCCTTGGCTCCCACATGGCTGCAATGGGGGATAGGGACAGACAAAGGACAATAGTTGGGCTGGTGGAATGGCTTAGGGGTTAAGACACTTGTCTGCGAAGCCTATGGACCCAGCTATGATGCCACAGTAACCACATAAGCCAGATGCATAAGGTGGAGCATGCATCTGGCATCCATGTCCAGTGGCTGGAGGCCCTGGTGCACTCATTCTCTCTCTCAAATAAATCAATAACTCAATCAATCAATAAATAAATGCTTTAAAAAAGGACAACGGTCTAGGGGCAATTGGTGCTTCTCTATGAACATAAGTTTCCTTTAAAATCCTTTCACAGAGCTTGGAGTATGGATCAAGAGCCCAGGAGAAGCTAAAATACAGCTTGGTGGTGGGAAATTGTTTTGGAGAACTGGAGTATCAAGAAAAAGATCCTTAGAATCTGGGAAAAGAAGTGCGCCGGAACTTTTCACTTAATCAATCCTAAACTTCTTAGGCCAATTAGCAACCAGACAGGACTGCCTCAAATGCATGGCATGTACATGATAAAAGACTGTTGTAGAAGACACACTATAGAATTCAACGTACCATTGCCACATTCAGAGCACTGAGAACAATCAATAATAATAAAAGGCTGGGTAAGGCATCCCTGAGGGCCAGGACCATGGGTGAGCTGGGGGGGGGGGATGTGGGGTGACCACAGACCTCTCAGGGCAGCACCTTAATAAGCAAGCAAGTGGAGCAAGTGGCAGACCACAGCCATCTGCTGCTCAACACCCTTCAGAAGTCACACAAGGAGTCAGCTCGTCTAAATTGGCATTGGTAAGCTCTTGCAACTCTTGCTTTAGACTACAAAGTGGCCACCGAGGGGTGAGGGTGGGGGCTGGGCCCTCAGGGTGTGCGCTTTCTCGACAGAAGCAGAGGTGGTTTCTGCCTGCCCATGAACCAGCATGTGGGCCTTCCGCCTGCTCTCTGCTCTAATGGGGAGGCCGCAGCACCCTGGTATGGGACAGAGACAGTTGGAAGCACACAGTGGCCAAGCCAATTGTGAGAGTCAATGCCATAGGCCAATGGACACCAGCCTTTTTTTTTTTTTTTTAAAAACATGGAAGGAATCAAGGTTCCATTTCTGAAGGGCACATTTCCAAGCCTGAGGTCCCTGGCTGAACTAGAAGGAATATTCAATCCTTCTCCCACCATCACCAATGGCGTATTAAGGTTTTATACCCACGTCTCTCAGATGCTTCCCCAGCTCCCCCAAAGCTAACGATCTGCCTGAGTGCATATTTAGAATTCTAATTGCTGGCTTCACTCCCCAGGATCTAAGGGCATTCTGATCAGGTCAGGCCGACTAACAGTCCTTAAAGAGAGAATGTGTGTTATACAACATGAGACACACACAGCCTGTGCTGAGCTGAGCTTCTCCAGAAAAGAAATGGGGTGCCATGATTTTGATAAATGACTTTCCGACATTCTTGTAGTCGCAGCTGCAGGCAGGCTAGGATGCATTTTGCTATTTCTTTAGAAAAATTTACTAAAGGCCCTTGAATGAGGCTGTGAACTTTTATCTGCCTGAGCCCTTTGACAGGAGCATTAATACAACACCTTTACTTGATTTAAAGAAAGAATTATCCTTCCATCCACACTCATCTGCTCTGGCAAAAGGCAGAACTCTGCACCATGTAGTCACAGGTGACAGAGGCCCTCCTGTCCTCACAGAGGGTAAGTTGGAACTTTGCAAAATCATACAATCTCACTTATGGAGATAAAGCCCCCAGATTCTCTCATTGGAGCAGCCATCTTCCCCCCCCCCCCGCCCCTGTTTTGAATGGGTTGTATCTATGATGTGGCATCTCTTATCAGAGGCTAAACTATTCAGGTCTTGATGGACTCTGTGATTATGTTCTTTTCTAAAAATATTTTTTTCATTTATTTATCTGAGATTGACAGAGAGAAACAGACAGGGGGAGGGAGAGAATGAGCGCATTAGGGCCCCTGCCACTGCAAACAAACTCCAGACACATATTCCACTTCGTGCTTCTGGCTGGCTTTACATGGGAACTAGGGAATTGAATCCAGGCCATCATAAAGCAAGCACCTTTGACTGCTGAGCCATCTCGCTCCGTGTGTGTGTGCATGCACATTCAGCAGAAGCCACACAACTAGACAGGTCACAGTGCAAGAGCCACACAAAGCGCATGGCCAGTGTCTACATGGAGAAGCTGTGCTCTGGAAAGGCACTCATAACCCTGCCCAAACATTTGCCTTGAGAATCTGTTAACCAACACCCTTTCCACCATGTTCATCCTAGTGAGTCGTTTATTCTTTCAAAAGCTGTAAGGGAAAGAGAGGAGAGGGAGGAAGAGAAGTGAACAAGCTTGTTTTTTCTACCCTGTTCTACCATAAAAACCTCTTGTGAGGTCTTCAAAAATATCAATTCAGCAAAAAGTGTCAGCAAACCAACCACTGAGTCAGCTCTTAGGAGTCCTTCTCACAGAGCTGCTTGCAGAGAGTCAATTTTCAATGTTGTTCCAGTTATTCTTAGACAGCAAACTTCCCACCCCTCTCGTTCCCTGTGGAAATTTGGTAACCATAGTTGCTGTGCTGAGGAGATGTGATAGGTAGAGCTGTGTTCTACCTGCTATTAAGCTGTTGATAGCAGTGTTTCTCCTGTGCTTTATGAGCAATGTCAGCTGAAGGCAGAGAGCATTGTACACACTATATTTTCCCAGCTGGAGATCTCCGTGAATGGAAAGCAAAAACATGAATACACATGCACAGTGGGCTGGAGGGAATAAAAAGGCAGGGAAGAAAAAAGAGTCAGCAAGCTAAACTCAGGTGGGTGGCCTTGATGAGAAACCAAGCAGACAATGAAATATTCAAAGGAAGTACTACCTAGCAGACCAGGAAGTACAGAAAAAAATGTATCCAGGAAACTCTTTGTCTGTTTCAGGTCACCAGCCTGATTCCTAGATTGGTGTTGTGCCAAGAATCACCTTGTAATTTGGGGTTTTAGATAGCTTGCCATATCCAAAAAGGTCATTTGAAGTCACAGAAACAAACCCCCCTGGACATGAAGCTTTTAATAGCGACAACCACAGTGATCACAGATCCCATCTCTCTGTCTCTCTTCTAAGTAACTCCACTCACAACCACCCTCGAAAGTCAAAGTGGACTTAACCAGAATATTTTACATGGACAGGAAAATTGAGTTGCTTGTGTTGTTAAGAAATGATGCATCAGGGCTGGAGAGATGGATTAACAGGACCCAGGTTTGATTCCCCAGAAGCCACGTCCATGCATCAGGAGTTCATTAGCAATGGCTACAAGCCATAATGTGCCCATTCCTCCCTTACTCCCTTCCTCCCTCTTTCTCTCTAATGAACACACACACAAACAAACAAATAAATAGTAAATAGACACAGCATATTATCCTTAGCTTAGGCTTTCTGTTTTTATTGTGAGATACACAGAGAAGCTAATTAATCAGAAATTAATTCTACAGAGAAAGGAACAAATTTTGAATCAAGAAATTAACTAGTAAAACTATTAAAATCCAAGACTTACGTTTTAAATATTTAAATATTAGCACACAGGTGCATATTGTATAAGAGAGACAGAGAGAGAGTGTGTGTGTGTGTAGATATACCACAGCCTCATGCAGCTGTAAATGCAAGATTCCTGTTTTATGTGGGTGGCTGTGAAACTGAAATCAGTGTGGCAGACTTTGCAAGCAAGTAGCGTTAACCAGCTATCTCCCCAGCCCACTGAGACTTATTTTCCCCTAAAGCCTCTGAGAAACACAACATAAAACCTTCACAGGCATCTAGCTGAACACACGTGGTTTGCCTCTTTCTGGGCTAAAGAAAATGCAGAACCGGTTTGGTTTACCTGTGGTAATGGCTCCTAGTTCTGCTATTTCTTATACTGACAAGGAAATTAAAAAAAACTTAATCATACCTTAGCCTGACAAAATATTGTTATTGAAAGATCTGACTCTAATGCTTAGTCTGAGCCGTGAAGTACCTGTCTAGTTTCGTCATCTGTGGAAATATGGATCTTTGAAGGCTAACAAATAACCCTGCTGGGGCCTGGGTGGCACCAGTGGGCTGTGCTGACAGAGAAAACTGTCTACAGAGTACAAAGTGAAAAGTTTGTGCATAATAAATATGAGAAAAGCAAAAAGATTATTCACTTGTTATCAGTACATCTAAGATGTTTCCCAAGCAACACTCGAACAGATATTCATCCAAGTGTTCAACTGTCTTCCTAGTCAAAATTTAGGGGATTTTGATGCAGGCTAATTCATCTCATACTACCAACAATATAACATGAAAATACAGAGCCTATTAAATTTACCAAGCCCAGAGCTAAAGCTCAGAAAAGTAATTACCATTTAAATAGCAACACAAAGTTCTTTGAAGGAATAGTCTTTTGATGTTAGGTTTCAAATGCTAAGAGGCAAAAATCTCAGATCTTAACATTGTTCAGAGGAAGTCTAGAGAAAACAAATACATCTCCTAAAAATTCTTTCATTAGAAAGACGTATGACCCCAAGTTTGTAATCTGCACATGGCTGGAACAGTAAGGTCCTACTCAATTAAGGACACTATCTGAGGGGGGAAAATGGGAAGAAAGCAAGAATGCAGTGACATAATACTCTCAATGCGAGTAACAACAAAAATATAGCATGAGAGATTGGGCACATGCAGTAAGAAATTCCTTTAGCCTCCCTTATCTAAAAAAGGAGTTGTTAATACAAGAGTCTACCAGTCCTAACATCCCCCACCCATCACTGTCAACATGACTATAGTCAGCTCATGATTCTTTCAAACAAATTCAGCCCAAAGATACTTAGGATTCAACTTGGTCTCTTAACACACACTAGGGAACTATCCTCTACTAATGACTGTAAATCACCTGTAAATGCTAGATGTTATGATGTGTATATACAGACTGATATATAGATATATCTCCTACGTTTTGCATAATTAAATAACAAGGTGTCAGATTTAAAAGGCTACACATTATTTGGTCACTGTAAAATATTTCTATTTCTCCTTCAGCCATAGAGATCATCTTATACTTGTAATATCTGTCCTTAGAGTTTCACACAATCTAGACACTTAATATAAATCAATACATTCTATTGAATTCTCTTGAGTTTTCACCTTGTTTTTCATTAGACTCTTTTGATATTTTTTGCAGCTGTATGGTGTGCTTGAATGTATGTATGCATTTTTTTCAGGCATGTGGGTACATGTGTATGTGCATGAAGGCCAGAGGCTGGTGTTGAATCTCCCATTGACCAATCCCTCTCTGCTTTATTTACTGAGACAGGGTCTCCTGCCAGAACCCAGGGCTCACTGATTCAGCTCATCCAGCTAGCCAGCAAGCATTTCATCTATGGAACCATCTCTCTAGCTATGCCTTTAAAAAATTACATAATTTTGGGGGCTGGAGGGATGGCTTAGCAGTTAAGGCACTTGCCAGCAAAGCCAAAGGACCCAAGTTCAATTTTCCAGGACCCACGTTAGCCAGATGCCCAAGGGGGCACAAGAGTCTGGAGTTCGTCTACAGTGGCCAGAGGCCCTGGAGTGCTCAGTCTCTCTTTCTCCTGTGTGTGCCAAATAAATATATAAGTAAAAATAAATTATTGTTAAAATTACATAATTTGTACTTGTATAACATATGTATCTGTGCATGTATGTGTGTATGTGTGTGTACATAGTGTTAAGTGACTATCTCAAAAAAAAAAGTCACTGAGTAGGGAGAAACACAAAGACTCTACAGGGCTGAAGAGATGGCTTAGTGGTTAAGGCACTTGCCTGTGAAGCTTAAGGACCCAGGTCCAATTAACTCCCTAGTACCCAGTGAAGCCAGATGAACAAGGTGGCACATGTGTCTGGAGTACGTTTGCAGTGGCTGGATCTGCCTCTTTCTCTCTCTTTCAAATAAATAATATTTACAAAACAGACTCTACAGAGAGTGAGGGGAGGTAGAGAGGGGAGGAAGGAGGAGGGAGAACTCTCAACTATAACAATACTTTTTATCTGTTTTGGCTTTTAATTACCTGTGATACCCTCACTCTTAATAATACAACTAAGAATTGGCCATACTCCTAGGATCAAATGCTTATGTCTAAATAGGCTGTTTATTTCAAGGATTTACACAGCATGTAGTTTATGATCACTTAAATATAAAAAGAAAGCAGTCATAATTATTCCCTGAAATGTCATAATTGACACATTTTTGCAGCTTTTATACATTTTCTCTAAATATCAAAGTCTTTCTTTCTTTTTTTTTTTTTCATTATTCAAAAAGACAGCATGTGCCTGCACAGCGGGTGAGTTACGCAGCACCTGCCTAACAGCCATGATACAGAAAGAAGTAGGATCAGTTACCTGGTTATGTTCCTCAAACTTGCATCAAAAACAAAAAGGAAAGGAAGAAGAAAGAAAGTGAGAGTTGGGTGTTATGAATCTCTCTTTCTCTGCAGATGTAGGAAGAATGTGTGGGCACCGTAAGCGGCTTGGCCTGGCATGCAGTGCCCTTTGGGGACACTGCCTGTGTTGGGCTCCGGCCTTAGAAACCCCATGGCGAGTGCAGTGGTTCAGAAACTGCCACTCTTTTACATAGCCTGGTGCCAACCCCCGCTTGAATCAAATCCTGGGGAGTGGCCCAGAGCCAGCATGCTTCCCCTCCTTGAGATGATTCCAGAGATCAACCACATTTATGAAGCAATGTCTTAGTCTACAAGAGTGACTCTCAAGCCTGACTAGTTGTCTGAGTAAGATGTAGGGCATTATAGATTAAGCCCAATGACTAACAAAAATGTCTACACTCCATCTGAAACCAAACAAAGGATATGTGGGTTTTATATCTGAGCCATGACACTTTTTTTCCAAATTCCTAAGATAATTTTCATATTCGACCTGGATTTTTAAAAAATGGGCCTGTAAGTTTCTAAGGTTATTAAAAGGTACTTAAGTAATTTAAGAAACCTTTATCCATAGATGATCTCCCTAAAACGCCTATAGCTTGCCAGTAACAAATTAAAAAAAAAAAAAACTCTAGACGAGACAGCAGCTCACCTAGGCAGGTAAGCCATCCACTCAGAACAAGGCAAAACAATGCACTTTGTCAGTGAGGGTGAAACTCACACAAGTCCGAACACCCGAGTGATGACAGGAAAATGGAAATGTTCTAAGCATAAACCATCCCCAAGTGTGCAGATGCTCCATGGAAATTCCCAACACTGGCTTGAAAGGAAAGGTTTGAAAGAAAAGTCCTTTGCAGTCTTGCAACCTGTCCACTTCTGGTGTCTTTGACTGCTGTTTTCCTGCAGAAACAATTCTCTGTGTGTTCACATAAAGTGCCTTCAACAGCTCCAGGGTTACACAGCTGAGAGTTTACACAGCGGTAACACAGAGAATCGTGGTTTGGCCATTTTGTTCCATCTACTGTCTTCTATTTGCTGCATCCTTTACTCTACCTTACAGATAAAATCTGACCCCAGACTCCTAGTGACTTGCTTAGACGTTTCTTGTTGAATTTCATTTCATGAAACTACAACAATTACCTATTTTGAAATAATGTTGGTCTACGTGTAATGAAGGTAAAATTGATTTCTTAAACCTATTTTTGTATGCCCTAATTCCTTGAAAGCTTAGGCAATACAGAAAAGGTAGGCTCTATACCCACACGAAACAAGAAAAGATTGTCACCAAACTTCAGTTTTAGGTACTAAGTCCTTGAAGAAAATTAAGTAGAATCGGGTATTTAGGAGGGCCAGGAGGGGGGCCACTTTGGAAACAGAGTCAAAGAACGCCTTGCTGGGGAGGTCATGTCTCGGCCAAGACCTGGAAGGCAGGAGGCTGTGCAAAGACCCACCCACTGGCGGGGCGGGGTGGGGCGGGGTGGGGCGGGGACTTGGGACTGTTCAGGGCAACACACATTTCCTGAAAACTTAGTATGTTCTCACTTTTACCCAGCAGCAAAGAGATGCACCAAAACATCTTTGGTGAGAACCACCAGTGAGAGGCAACCAGAACCCAAAGAGTGGTTTGAGGGGTGAATTGAAGGACTCAGAAACCAGAGGAATGCCACGACACGCTTCAGAGTCACCAGTAGGCCTAAGTTTCTGTTTCCCAGCAAGGTTTAAATAAGAATTTAACAGTTACTGAAAAAAGATCACAAATTGCTTATGTCATACATTTCTATAGTCATAAGACAAGTTGCTTAAGTTCCTCAAACACACATAGCCAATCACAATAAAGGTTACCTAATCTGCTTGAAATTCCCCTAGCCCCCTGCCCACCAGCTCTGCCCCCCAGCATCCTAAGCCTATCAGAAAAATACAAGTGCAGTTACTACTTAAATCTACCAATCATGCAACCATTCCCCTACTTCTTTGTTCAAATCTCTATAAAACACCCGCCCCCTGCTGCTCAGGGCTCTTGTATGGATCCACTGCATTGGTGAAGTCAAGAGTCCAAGCTTAAGCCCGAAATAAAGCTCCTTGCCTTTGTATACGTGTTTGGTTCTCTTTGGTGGTCACTGGGGGCGCCAAGAACTGGGCATAACAGAATAAATGCACTGTGGGCCCAAGAGGCAATGAAGGCGCACATGGGAATGAGGCTGGCATTTCTAGTTGGAGAGTTTTTTTTTTTTCCTTCTGTTTATCTTTTTCATCTTAAAAATTCCACTTGGCTCCTCAAGCTGAAGTTTTAGCAAATATTAATGAAATACATTTTGCAGCAACAATGCCTTTTATCTAGATCACTGTTAAGAGGAAATTTTAAAAAAAAGCTTTGGTTCCTTTATACTGCTGTGTAAACACATGCCTTTCTTTGAAGTGTGTAATAAATGATCATTTTCTAATCTATGATGCCTAAAATATTTTGTGACGTAATGTCTTAACAAAACAAACGTTAAGGAAAAATACCAGCATACTGTTTAGAGTAGATTGGTTTGTTTAGTAACTGGCTTGGAAACCATGAGAAATTTGAAATAGCAAAAAACTGGACACAATCCAAAAGTCCCTGGGCACAAGTGTGGGTAGATAACAAGGGTGGACTCAAGCCATCTGACAGAGCAGTGACAATGAGATCAGCCAAACGGCGAGTGGGAAGAGTCAGGTGAGGAGAAGCCCTGCGCCTGACTCCATTCCCACCAAAGCAAGCCGCGTCCCATCCAGGCACTCAGAGGTTTGTGATCACGCCGAGCGAGAAGCAACAGCACCAGCTTCAGCACAAAGTGATACCAACAGAGCAGGAAGTGGAAGTGGCTGGTAGAGAGAGGGTCACCAAGAGTTTCAAAGGTCCTGAAAGTGAACGTTCCTATTCTCTCTAAGGGGTGGTGTATGTATGTTTTCATTTTCATGTTGCCTTTTGAAAGTGCTGCATGTTTTAAAATGTTACTTTCTACACATTCAACATTTCATAAAATAAGTATTTTGATTCAATAAGAAAGAATTCAGCTCTTCTTTCCCCAAATTCCAACCCTGCTTATACATAAATTCCTTCTTTAAAGTTTGTCGAATATCCTGTTTGGCATTTGCTCAATATTTTGGTGAACACGGCCCAAAGAAGGGGAAAGTAACCCCAACCTTTGAAACAGAAAGAAAACAAATGAATGGAACAGTTTTGGCCATGAGAGACGACGAGTGCGCTCTTCCCCTCACAGGTCACTCTGTGTGCGGTCCTGAGTTCACTGACCTGAGACACAGCATAAGGGTTACAGGGAAGAATTCAGCAACCCTCACTTTCTAGGGTAGTTGTTACAGGAAGGCAAGAATTAATTTTCCCGAGGCTCCTAGGCAAGTATTTCCAAAAAACAAAAAGGAAAAATAAAACTATGACATATCCGTGCAAATCAAAATTCACAGAGCAGTGGCAGGCAGCCACCCTGACTATTTCAGGCCTGCCATCCCATCTGCTGGGCCTGTTAACTGTCGGAAAACACAAGCAACTCACTTCTTCGGCAACTAATTCTCAATAGGGCTCCTAAAAACCAGACTCCATGATACAACGTTAATAAGACAGAACAGCTTATTATAAGCAATAAAGCAAAGCTTTCCAGCAGTTGTGGAGGCAAACGTGGGCTCAAATGTCCCTTCAGTGGACATGGAACACGAAGTCCACCCTCGCCCAGGCCTGAGGCCAGAGTGCTCTCAGGTGCCAGGAAGCAGCGCCAGGGCCCCTCCTCTCTGCGATGGACACGACACCTCTTCCTGTAAGGCTTTATGAGCCCCAATCTGTGGTAATTAATGTACTTCGGGCTCTTACTTCATAAATGGATCAAATAAAGCCAACCCTTACTAAGTTATGGTGGCTAGAGGTTGGTTCAAATATTGCTACAAGTCAGCCTCCTGAGCTTGTGAAGTACAGTTAGAGTTCTTAGCTTCCTGTGTGCCTTAACCCTTCAAAGAAGGCATTATTCACACATTTTCTACTTCCAAACAAGGAACACTGCCAACGAAGAAAGTCTTAGAATGTTGCATCTGAGTATTACCAAGAAACTTTCAAACTTCAGTTCTCAGCCCCCGAAGGACTGGGGTATCAAGGGACCTGTAATGAACTGACATCAACTCTGGAAGTGGAGTTTGCATAATAGTGAAGGTCCTGGACAAACACACACAAGCAGAGCCTGGCAGTCTGACTTGCTGCTCCTTCTCAGTGCCACCACCTAAACGGACTGGGACTGAAATAAGGTCAGCAGCCTGGGCCTGCCACTGTGTCTAATGGGGATAACTGGACCGGCTAATGACTTGCCTGGCATCTGGGCCCCAGTTGGTGTTCTCCGTGGCTGCACACTAGCTCTGCTGCGCACTTTCTGCTTGCTGCCTACTTTTGGCAAACTGTGGACCGCTTTGCCCAGGACTGGGGGGACGAGAACTTTCCACTGATACATCCTTTCCCAGCAGGTAGCGGGGTGACCTCCAGTTCTCCTTTCTGTGGTGAGACTGTGGTTGCCCTCAGATATGAGAAATATGGGTATGTTTTCCCAAGAGTACATCATTAAGTCAGAAATGTCCTGTGCAATAGAACATTTGCCAGGTCTGCTGGCCAAAGAAGAACTGGGTCCTGCCACTCAATAAATATCTGAGCCTTCCTTAGTTCTGGGCAGTGGACTTGGATGAAGGGCAGGAAAACAATTCCACTGCAAACGACAGCAGCAACCTCCAGGATGCTGAAAACAAATCAGCAGCTCTGTTTGCATCGCGCTGGCTGCCGACAGAGAGCACCTCCTCACTCTAGCTTACATGGGCTCCTCCAAAATAGCACTCTTAAGGGCATGAAAACATTTTCTTGGAGGCTGGGGAGAAGACTGAGCAGTTAAAAGCCTTGCTTGGATCCTGCAGCCTGGGTTACTTTCCCCAACACCCATGTATAGTCAGACACACAATGTGGCCCATGCATCCGGAATTATTTTGCTGTGGCAAGAGGCGCTAGCACACCCATACACACCCATACGATATCTCTCTTTTCTCTTTCTCAAATAAATACGAAATACTTTTAAGATTTTCCTTCTACTTACTGCCTCTGTCTCCTCGCTGATTCAACTGACTCAACTGACCCCACCCTCCTTCACAAGCACCCTTTCAGTGCCAAGGGTGCTTAAACAAGGTGTGTGTGCGGGGGAGGGGGAGGGGATTTAATAACCATCTGCAAGGTTGAAGGACAAAAGCCATTGGTTAATTTGACCTCCTTTCTCACCATTCAGACTTGTTTTTGTCTATTCACTCTGCCCTAGGGACACATTCATGAGGAAGATTGCCCAGTCTCTGCCTCAGAAGACATCAGGATGACAGTCACATCATTTTTCATGGGCAAGTAAGAAAGGGAGAATTCCTCTATTATTTATCTAAAGTGGATAAACCAAAGGAAGCAGGACTTTTCCAGACTAAGGGCAAAAACTTAAAACCACAGGACGCTGTGCTGCAGGTTAAGTGAGTGGAGTGTGCTGGTGACAGGCAAGCACCCTGTCCAGGATTCTCTAGAGAACTTTCTGGAGAATATGGAAGAGGATCTTGCTTGTAATGAGGGGGTCTTCAATATATCCAACCCTTGTAGAATGAACGTGTTTATGAAAACAGTGTTTAGCTTTTACAAGTATAAAGGATGGGCAAGGTAGTTAGTGCTAGGGTTAAGGGAGAATTCATTTTAAAGGGCTCTCACTTTGCTTTTAGATGACCAAGAAACAAGAAACAAACCAAAATGTAGTATTAGAGGTTTCATTTGCATGCCACTGTTTTAATTTCCCAAATTCATAGCCTGTAAAAACCAAGTGTAATTGAAGTCACATTTGGAGAGGAAAAAGTCCAAGTCTACTAGTAATGCAGTCATCATAAAGTGACCTGAAATCCCGGCACATGGGTGTCTGAGGCAGGAAGACCATGGCATCCAGTTCAGCGTGGGGTATACAGAGAGTCTCTGGCTCAAAATAATCATGATCTGAATAAAATAGCCTCTCTGTAGAAGTGTAATTATTATGGCACATTCTATATCAACTCAAATCTCAATTTTAGGTTGTTATGATGGCACATTCTATATCAACTCAAATCTCAATTTTAGGTTGTTATGATAGCACATTCCATATCAACTCAAATCTCAATTTGAGGTTGTCAAATAACTGGTAGCTACCAAGACTTTTCAACTAAGGAACTTAGGACTCTAAGAATTTCCTCATCTGTAAGATGAGAACAACATCAAACTTACTACAAAACAAAAAGAAAGACAGGAAGATTAAACTAAAATTTGTATGATGGAGAAAAGGCTTCCAACCTTTTTTTCACTGTTTGGCACTGGGACAAGATGGTACTCAGGAATTCAGAGCAAATTTTTCTGAGAAAGTTAACAAGAGCAGCCAGATATCATCTGGCAATCTACAGCCAGGGACTCCACAGAAATGACCCAGCCAGGCCCCCTTATTTTAGCATCAAGTTTCTCTAGGCATATGGAACTACTAAACAACTCTTAGCACTGTTAGGAACAAGCAGCCGAGGACTCCCCGACACTTAAGAAAGTCGTCAATGTGAAATAAGGAGATCAAATTAGACACAGACAAAAAAAAAAAAAAAAAAATAGAAGAGCTACAAATAATGCTGAGAGAAAAAAGAAGAAAAAGATAATATGTTCAGAGAAACCAGAAGAGAGAGAGTATATTTATGAAAGCAGAATAGGAGGCTTAAGGGGAAAAAATACAGTAAATAAAAGATTTTAGAAATGAAAATGCAAAAGAACAGATCTGGCAGTAAAAGAAGAAAAGATATGGCAAAGGGAAAAATCTACTGAAATTGGGAAATAGATAAATACTTACAAACCAGATTTTTGAAAAGATCAGAATCGCAGATTCGCATAAGAGGTTATCAATAAAGGAAGTCTAAAAGAAGAATGTGACATATAAATTAGATCCCTACAAAGAAATCCATCTACATATAGCCCTAAAGATACAGGACTTCAGTTTCCAGTGAAAGGACCAAGAGGAGTCAGAATGCTGGAGACAGGGAAAAGAGGAAGGCTTTAACACAAGATCTATCATTGGGACAGGCCCTGGACTTCTCAAAGACAATACTGGGAAGCTCAGATGGGACATCACCTTCAATGGCCTGAAGGAAAAGGACTTTCAGCTGATTCTTCGACCACAGTGTCTAAGGAAAACATCTGCAGGCCTTAAAGACCTCAACACTTTTATTTCCCACAGACCTGTCCCAGGAAGCTACTGGAAGATGCCCTCCCATCCGGAAGAAGGAACAGACCAAGAGAGAAGAGCACACAGACCAGGAAGTGGGGTGTCCGACATAAGAGCCAAGTGTTTGCAGAATAGTCCACAGCAGAAATATGAGATTTTTATAGGTATGAATAATGTCAAAGCAATCATTCCAGATTGGAACAGGTCAGAAGACTGGGAAAAACTAGCCCAATAGATAACATGTATGGGATATTTAATGTATTTCAACACACTGAGAAGCAATTTTTAATACTGGCAGGATAATATAGGGTGCATTATTTTTTTTTAATTTTTTATTTATTTATTTGAGAGCAACAGACACAGAAAGACAGAGGGAGAGAGAGAGAATGGGCGTGCCAGGGCTTCCAGCCTCTGCGAACGAACTCCAGACGCGTGCGCCCCCTTGTGCATCTGGCTAACGTGGGACCTGGGGAACCGAGCCTTGAACCAGGGTCCTTAGGCTTCACAGGCAAGCGCTTAACCGCTAAGCCATCTCTCCAGCCCTAGGGTGCATTATTGATGGGTGCAGAAAACACTAAGAAAAACCAAGTAGTATTCCCTCCAGGGCAGAAGCTAGCCACCAACTATGTAAGGGGTCACACAGCAGCAGCCAAGTGTTGGCTGGCATTAGCAGTGAGTGGCCCACAGCTGACCAGGGCCTCGGCAAGACAATTCTGGACAGAAGGACCCAGCCAAGTCGCTTCCACACTGCTCAAGTGCCAAAAGTGGGGTATAATCTATGCTTTAGAAAAATCTTTTTTTGTTGTTGTTTGGGTTTTTTGTTGTTGTTGTTTTGTTTTGTTGTTTTATTTTTGTTGTTGTTTTTCTAGGCAGGGTCTCACTCCAGCCCAGGCTGACCTAGAATTTACCAGGTAGTCTCAGAGTGGCCTTGAACTCACAGCAATCTTACTTCTGCCTCCTGAGTGCTGGGATTAACGGCATGTGCCACCATTCCTAGTTGAGAATAATCTGTCATAGCCCGTAACAATACTGGGTGCTGGTAATTATATGTATGTGTTGGTGAAGACAAAAAAAGGTGTCATTATCACCCAAAGTAAATTCTTTAACATATCTAAATTTGAAAAAAAAAAAACTCAAGAAAATTTCATGTTTTAAAATATGGAAAAAAATATCAGCTAAGAGGTCAAAGCAGTTAGCTGCCTCTGATGATTGGAAATTGGGTGAAAGGAAAGGTGGAATATGAAATTACATTACATTATGATTACAGGCCTTGTATAGCTCAATGGCTTTTCAAACCATATGCATGTGTGAGTTGGACAGTTAGACAGAAAATTAACTTGCATTCTTATTAACTCGTACAGGCAGAACCACTTTCACGTCACAGTGCTGTGTGGGTACTTTGCATTTTACCCAGGGTGCATGGTAAGTGGCATAAGGGGCACTGGTGCTTGTGCAGGTCCATTAGGCCGTGGGTTTCAGATGGAAGATTCAGGCCATGTTGATCTGTAACTTGGGAATCTTATCAGATAGGGTCTTTAATGGGCTCATTCTTCTTGAGGGGATCAGCGCTCTTTACCTCTAAGGCATCAATAGCTCAACAAATGATCTGATTAATAAATGAAGAGTCCTTGATCCATTTTTGCAGACTCAAGTCAGGCTTAAGTACAACAGGACCTGGCGCTAACTCCGAGGGTTATTAAAAAGTAAGGCCGTCACAGCTATTTTCTAAGAATAGCCACCCAGTCCTGTAAGCCAGTACTGGTTCTGCCATGACGAACACCTTAAGACCACTGCACTACTTTGAAGCTAATCTTTCAGCACTATCAGGACTGTACACTCCAAGCCACTCCTCCTTGTCTCACACAGGAGGAACCAGAGACCCAGGGCCAAAGACAGTCCTGCCACTAGGTGAGAAGTGAGACTGCAGCCCATCCTTTCCCTCTTTCCCCTCTCCTCTCTCCCTCAAGCACAGGCCAGCCTCGAGCTCGTAATCTTCCCACCACTCTCTCTACTTCTGGGATTGGAAGCATGTGCTACCTCACTTAGCAATAGCCCAATTCTCTTGGGACCCAGGCTAGTGCTGATTTCCTTAGCTTTTCCTCTTGTACCTCATCAAGATCCCCAAGGCATTTCTGACCTGTATCACATCATTCAGGTTATATAAAATGCATCGACTGTCAGAGACAAGGGATTATGTCATCAAAAGCAGAGGAGGCCCCAGAAATACTCGGAAAGACTTTATAGATGTTGCTTACAAAATAATTAAACAAAAACCCACTGGGATGGTCCTAGCAGAAGTCTCATGGTCACAGGATTTTACTTTTACTTTTCACCAGTCTTGTCCACTCCTTTGCCTGTGCCTCTTTTCTTTGCTAAGACAGGCCTCATGTTGCAGCCCAGGCTGTCCCGTGAGCTCATCCGGTGGCCCTGGCTGACAGCAATTTGTGGTGCTCCTCCTGCTTCTGCTTCCCCAGTGCTGGGATGACAGGTGTGAACGCACACCTAGATCTGGTCTCCTTCTTTTCAAAGCCAATTCACTTTACTAACCTCAGTCATAGCCATTGTTGTTTTTTTCGGGGGTGGGCGGTGGAATGCCACTTTAATTTGGTTTTCTCATGGTTAGCAACAGACCATTGTTCAAAAAGCCAGTATGTCTAGGAGTCATGACTGCAATGTCAAGGATGCTTAAGGATTATGAAAACCGCTAAATGGAGATAGACTATTGAGCTCAAAACGAAATTTTAATCCAAATATTACAGACATTTCCTGGCATACAGAATTGAGCTTTTGAAGAAGGACTTAACAGACACAGTGTTTTATGTGAAATATGAGATGGTCCCTGTGCTTGGCCATCATGACACTGTTAAAGACCCGAGGCCCTCAACATGCACTCAGCCACGGTGTGTCCGTCAGACCATCCTCACTGTTTGTACATTCTAAAACAGAAAGGGAAGTCCAGACTCTCCTGCCTTCAAGTGATTGTACTATTTTTATTTCGCATTGTAATCAATGTTATAATACTTTCCAATTTGCTGGAGACTCCTGCAACCATTTTGTCACTTTCCATTAATGGTTAAAATGGAATTAAGGGGAATGTGACATAAAATGTTGAACTACAACAAGCTGGGCTTCCAGACTTCATAGAACAAAAGAACGCATATTAACTTCCCTGACAAGCTCCTAATCTACCTCTGCAAACATGCTAGTCTTTCTACTTTGCAAATAGGGCAACAATTTTCCCTACGTGTGCAAGGAGAGGTCCCGTGCCCATCGGTGGACTATCTGCACCCTTCAGATAAAGTGCAACATGAAGCCTGATTTTCTACAGCTCAGACTGATCTGGAGAAGGGGAAAGGTAGAGGGAAAAATTAACAACAAACCAAAACTGAGGCTCTGAGCTTAGCTGGCAGGCCTAATTCTCCAGAGAAAGGGGGGGTGGCGGGAAGAGGCAGTGTGATCCAGCCCATCCTGAGCAGAGAAGCCACCTCCCTCCCAATCCATCACTAAAGCTATGGAACTTTGTGGCTTTTTATTTTCTTTTGGATCCTGTGTTGATTGCACAGAATTCATAAATTCCTCATACCTTCTTCTTTTTCATAGCGTGAGAAAACAGAGACAGTGATGTGAAATTGTTGCCTCAAATAGTTACAGTTTTGTTCAACAGACGATATACGCCCTTGAAATTCCACACTTGCAAATGTGCTACTTGCAGGAAATTGCTTGCTCAGGAGGACTAGTATAGCTGAGGATATTTATTTTAAGAAGACATTTAATTCACAGCCCAGATATAAAATTAGATATCTTAGAAGATGTACACTTTGGGGATTCTCTGGTAACTGACTAGGGATTTGTGGTAATGCCCTCCTCCTGAGTCACTGAATTAACATGTCAATCAATGTAACTTACATACAAGCAGCTCACAACAGTTTGCTTTTGCTCAAAACTGACCCTCCATTCCTCAAGGTTCATTCGGTTACTTGTATCACTAGCAACCCAAAACTTAACTTATAAAAGAAATTTACTGGAGGCTTAGCAGTTAAGACGCTTGCCTACAAAGCTTGACAACCCTAGTTCCATTCCCCAGTATCCACATAAAGCCAGATGCAAAAGGGGCACACACATCTGGAGTTGGTTTGCAGTTGTTGGGGGCCCTGGCACACCCATTCTGTCTGTCTCTCTATCACGCTCTGCTTGCAAATAAATAAATAAACATTTTTTAAAAACATCTACTTTTTTTTTTTTTGGCTTGTTTGTTTTAAGATAGGATCTCTTTTTAGTCCAGGCTGACTTAGAACTCACTATGTACTCTCAGGATGGCCTAGAACTCACAGGGATCCCCCTACCTCTTCTGGGATTAAAGGCAGGCACCACCACACCCAGCTTTAAAAAAATTTTTTTTTAATTTACTGGGCTGGGGAAGTGGCTCAGTAGTTAAAGGTACGTGTTTCACAGCCTGTTGACTGGAGTTTAAATCCCCAGCCCCCATGTAAAGCTGGGTACGAAGTGGTGGCACATGCATCTGTAGGCCCAATGTGCTTATGGCAATGGGAGGCAGAGTCACAAGAATCTTGCTGTTCTGGAATTTACAGCATCAAACAATAAGAGAGACTCTCCATATCGTAAGATGGAAGGACAGGAGCAACATCTTGAGCTCACCAGTCACACACTGGTGCACATACACACACCTGCATACACACATTAAAAAGGAATCACAAAAAGCATCTCCTGGTAAGTATGGTCATGTCGCTCGGCTGTCCTGCCGGGCGGGTACCTATCGAGGAGACGAGTCCAGCACGCCTCTCGTGCTTAGGCGTGAACCTGCTCTGTGCTCAGACTTACAAAACAGGATCCTCTAGCACACCTGCGTCACGGAAGCCGCCGTGGTTTCTGGTTCTGCAAGCATCAGGCACGGTGCTAAATCCCATTTCTGGTTCTGCCAGCCCTGTGGCACCCACCCTCATATATGTGTTTAAACAAGAGATCTCCGAAGGCGGCTATCTTGAAACAAGCTGTCCTGCACTGCTGCTCAAGACAAATAAGATGTATTGAATGTGCTCAGTCGGCTCTTCGGCTGGAGTTACTTCAAAACTTGTCTGTCACGTGGATGTCAAGAAGACAGCTTCATGACATCACAGCCACTGTGCAAATGTGCTGGGGAGTCTCTGAGGAGCCGGTGAGGTCCAGGAGGACATGGGGTGTGCCCTCTCTGAGGCTCCGGAAGTGGTTGGTTGCTTTTCTTCTTGTTATGAAACACATATCTGAAAACTACATCATAGGTATTTTTGTAAAAATATTTGGTGAATATTAAATTTAAAAAATATTTCACTGTATAAGCTGAATTGAATTTCCACATTTCAGTCAAAAACTCAAACTGACTGGCAAATGTTTATTGGCTTTTACTCATATTTTTAAAATAACTAGTTACAATCATATACACATATATATTCAGGCTCAAAAGCAGGAAAAGCTAATCACTTTAGATTAACAGTTATAAATTCAGAGGCTGGAGAGATGGTTTAGTGGTTAAGGCACTTGCCTGCAAAGCCCATATAAGGACCCAGGTTCAGTTCCCCAGTACCCATGTAAAGCCAGATGCACTAGGTGGCACATGCATCTGGAGTTCACTTGCAGTGTCTGGAGGCCATGACATGCCCATTGTCTCTCTATCTGCCTCTTTCTCTTCCTCTCTCTCGAAAAAATAAATAAATACATAAAATATTTAAAAAGAACTATAAATTCAGGAAAAGAAATGCTTCTGTCATTCATTCACTTTGTTTAGATTTTCTGTGCCTGAGCTTTTCCATATGAAAATGGACTTAAGAGTGGGAGCCCTCCCTCTCCTCGCACTAACAGGAGCTAGACAGCACTGATACATCACCGTGTACACGCAGTTACTTTTCTCATCACTACCACACAATACCTGAGAGAAGCAACTTCAGTGAAGAAGCATTTACTTTTGGCTGTTTCAAGAGATTTCAGTCTAATAGTGAGTCAGAAAGCTTAATTAAGAAAAACTAAACATCAGTATGCTGTACATACAATTACTCAATTTGCTATACAGTTACAAAAAACTGAAATGAGCAACAAGAGTTTTGCCTACCTCATGGCACTTTTCATCAACGCCCCTTGGAGCCTCCTTGGCCAGGTGACATCAGGCCCTGCTGGGTATTCTACAGATGCGCCCAAACCTGACTCCTTCCTGCAACTCTCTTTGCTGAGAGCAGCATTTTGAAACCTGTGATGCGTCTTCTACCATGTTACAGCTTACTTCCCTCTTGCCACGAACTGCCAGCCAAACGTATTTGTGAACAGAAAGGCTGAGAAGGACATATGGGGGTGATTTGGGAGACATTACTGTTAAGAAGTACCAAGGTAGCTCTTCCTTGTGCCAAGGAAAGAGAGATGATGAAAAGAAATCAATGATGCCAGTATGGGGACCTAGGAAGGCTGTATGTGTCAGCACACAGCATGAAAATGTCAAGTGACAAAGTATATATTATAAAACAAGGTAGAAGGCTCAGAAGGGCTTCCTATAAAACCCTGTCTTTCATCTGTCCTTATTCTGAAAGAACAGAACCCAAAAGAAAGGCATTTGCGGAGACAAACATGAATGACTCAGATTTCTCCTCATTCAGAAGACATGGTTAAGACTAATAGGTTCCCCCTGGGCATCTGAATTCCTCACACTGAAAAGTCTCCTCCGCTTCCTTCATTTTTCTTGGGGGCAGGGGAGCCGTAAACTGCACTAAAAGTAGCAGAAGGAGAACTCACACTGTTTGCACCCAGCACTAAAGCCCTACACAAGGCAGAGCCCACCCACTTTCTGAATCCTTTCCTTCCTCACGGTGAGCCACTGTGATGCCTACATCAGGGAGAAAGTGTCAGAGTGTCGGCAGGCCCACAGCTGGGCAGGGTGAGGCGGGCGCGCGCTAGCTCGCGCCCACTTACTCAGGAAGAGCAAAGCCCTGTGTGGCCCTGGGGAAAGCACTGAAGCGCTGTGCGCGCCCTCACGGTCAGAAGGTTTGTTTGCACAGAGTCAGCAAGTCAGTTTCCTGAAAATGACAACAGCACAGTAATTCCAAATCCAGGAAAACAAGTGAATATATCCTCTATGCACGAAGCCATACTGTGCAATAAATTTATATTTTAAAAGTTGAAAAGTAAGTAAAGCCACATCGTTAGAGGAGTTCAAATTAAACCAAGCTTTGAAGACCCAACCCACGAAGATTCTATACCAATGAAGAACACTTTCTTATCTTTTCTTTTTTCTTGTTTTTTGAGGTAGGGTTTCATTCTAGCTCAGGCTGACCTAGAATTCACTATGTAGTCTCAGGGTAGCCTTGAACTCAAGGCGATCCTCCTACCTCTGCCTCCGAGTGCTGGGATTAAAGACGTGCACCACCACGCCTGGCGTCTTTTCTTTCTTGAAACAGTTTTATGTTGTAGCCTATTCCCACTCTCCATCCTCCTGCTCCAGCTTCTTAAACACTAGGATTACAGTTATGCACTAACTGCCAAACCCAGCTTCTAACTTAAAAATACCAGGATACTTGCAATTGGATGTTAAGGTTAAAGCCAAGCAAAACCAACATTCAAAAGAACAGCAATGTACCATGGTGAGTGACGGTGGCAAGGCCCATGGAGTAAGGTTAATACACAAAAGTCGATCACTGTCCTATATAATTTAGTATACGGGGCTGGAGAGATGGCTTAGCGGTTAAGCGCTTGCCTGTGAAGCCTAAGGACCCCGGTTCGAGGCTCGATTCCCCAGGACCCACGTTAGCCAGATGCACAAGGGGGCGCACACGTCTGGAGTTCGTTTGCAGTGGCTGGAAGCCCTGGCGCGCCCATTCTCTCTCTCTCTATCTGCCTCTTTCTCTCTTTGTCACTCTCAAGTAAATAAATAAAAATGAACAAAAAAATTAAAAAAAAATTAGTATACGAGTGAGATTTAGAATTTAAAATGTGATGTTAGGGCAGGAGAAACTGCTAAGTGGTTAAAGGCATGTGCTTGCAATGCCTGGCAGACCAGACTTACTTCCCTAGACACCCATGTAAGCTAGAAGGAGAAAAGTGACACAAGCGTTGGAGAGATGGCTCAGTAAGTAAGGCACTTGCCTCTGACGCCTAAGGACCCAGGTTCAATTCCCCAGATGCACAAGGGGACACATGCATCTGGAGTTCGTTTGCAGTGACTAGAGGCCCTGACACTCCCATTCTCTTTGTTTCTTAAATAATAAAAAATTAAATGAAATGAAAAGTGGCACAAGCATCTAGTGTTTGTTTGCAGTGGCAAGACGGCCTACCATACCCACACTCACACGGAAGTAAATAGAAGTACAAATATACCATAAAAGTTGAGATAATTGGGCTGGAGAGATGGCTTAGCAGTTAAGCGCTTGCCTGTGAAGCCTAAGGACCCCGGTTCGAGGCTCAGTTCCCCAGGTCCCACGTTAGCCAGATGCACAAGGGGGCGCATGCGTCTGGAGTTCGTTTGCAGAGGCTGGAAGCCCTGGCGTGCCCATTCTCTCTCTCTCCCTCTATCTGTCTTTCTCTCTGTGTCTGTCGCTCTCAAATAAAAAATTTAAAAAAAAAAGTTGAGATAATTATAACTGAATATGCATGGGATTGGTATAAGAAAAACTAAATGCTCTGATGAAAGCCATCAGAGTTAAAGCAACAGTTCATTGAAAGACACTGCATGTGGTTACTTTCTTGCTATTGGCATAAAGCACCTGACCAAAAGCAGCTGATGGCAGTACAGCTTTTAATTCGGGCTTACAGTCTCAAGGGGAAGCTCCACGTTGGCAGGGCATGAGCAGAGGCTGGACATCACCTCTGCCACAACACATTCAACACAGTAGCAGGAGAATGAGCCAAGCTAACAAACACTGACAAGCTGGGAGACCCCACCCCCACCCCAGCAACACACCTGCTCCAGCGAGGCTCCACCTCCCAAACTGCCATCAGCTGGAAACCAAACATTCAAAACACATATGTTTAAGGGGGACATTTAATTCAAACCACCATAGACTTGATATTGTCAAGATGTCAGTTTGTCCCAACTCTGATTCTATAGTTTATATGAAGAAGGGAAAGAGCCAAAAGAATCCGCCCAATATTAAAAAGAGGAATAAGTTAGAGGACTGACGCTACAAGACTTCAAGAACTACTTCCCTCGATGGTAAGGAAGACAGTGTGGTTTGGGCAAGAAGAATATTAATAAATAAATGGAATATAATAGCACCAAGACATAAACCTGCATAAGTAGAATTAGCTAATCTTTTCTCTAAAATTCTGTTTATTTATTTGAGAGGCAGAAAGAGTAGAGAACAGACATACCAGGGCCTCTAGCCACTACAAAGAACAAACTGCAGATACATGCATCACCTTCTGCATCTGGCTTTAAGTGGGTACTGGGGAATTAAACCAGTCTCCTCAAGCTTTGCAGGCAAGTGTCTTAACTGGTGAGCCATCTCTCCATCCTGGCTTGGGTGATTTTTGACTAAGGAATAATGGCAATGAATACTGACAGGTACAAGACCACAGCACACCAGAAGAAACTAGACACAAGCCTGATTCCCTTCCTAAAATTATATCAGAATGGATCACAGACTGAGGTAGAACACAATGCTACAAAACCACATGGCACAGAAGAAATCTAGAGGAAGCGGAGTTTGGAAAGACTGTAGATGTTACACCAAAGACTGTGGTGGGGATGGGTGTAGGATGGTCATAGATATGTTGGGCTTCAATAAAGTTAATTTTTTTTACTATGAATAAAAAGAGGGAAGGAAAATAACACAGTTAAGACAATGAAAATTCAAGCCATGGACTAAGAGAAAGTACTTGCTATCCAAAACATACAAAGACCTCTTAAACTCAACAGCATGAAACAATTCTGCTTTCAGAGTGTCCTCACCACCCTAACACTGCACAGCAGTGGCATACAAGTGCCACATGAAGCAGGTGCCACATCGCAGATCATCAGGGAATTCATATGGAAAGGCCAGCGAGCTGTGAGAAAGCCAAAGAGGCAGCTGAAGAGATTTTTTTTTGGGGGGGGTGAAGGGTTTTGGTATGTGTTGTTATGACTTTTGCTTCTTCTGAGACAGGCTCTCACTATGCAGTCTAGGCAAGACCAAAGGCTGGCCACAGATCCCCAGTCCTCTGGCTCGAGGCCCCTTCATGCTGCTCTATCCCAGCAGGTGCCAACACACCGGCACTGGGATCCAAAGCCAAACTTTGAGCAGGTGGTCCAGCAAGCACACTCTTTGGTAAAAGGGAGCTGAAAACTTCATCCACACAGAAAGCTGAACATGTTTAGAGCAGCTTTGGTTCACGACGGCTGAACTTGGAAGTTAGCAAGAGAACCTTCAGTAAGTGAACGGAAAAACATTTACACCCAACAAGGGATCATGTGTAATGCTCCAAAGAAGCGGTCTAAGCCACAAAGAGACGTGGAAGAAACTTAAATGCACATGTCTGTGAATGAATCTAATCTGAAAATGATGGTATGAGTCCTACTCTAGAACATTCTGGAAATTGCAAGTGTATGGAAGAAATGGTTGCCAGAAGTTGGGGGAAGGGTGAAAAGAATAGGCCAACCACAGAGGACTTTTAGGGAAGTGAAAGTATTTTGTCAAATATTATAAGGGGGCCAGACGTGATAGAGCATGCCTTTAATCCCAGCAGCAGGGAAGCAGAGGTAGGAGGATCACTGTGAGCTGCAGGTCAGCCTGGGATTGCACAGTGAGTTTCCAGGTCAGCTTGGGCTAGAGTGAGACCCTCCTTTCGTCAGAACAACAACAAATCCTTGTAAGGGGAATGGAGCTGTAACGCAGTTGGTAAGAGTGCCTGTCTAGCATGCACACAGCCCTGTGGCCACCCCTCAGCACTCCATAAATCAGCCGTGGCGGTGCACATCTCTAACAGTAGTGCCAGAGGTGGAAGCAGGATGACAGAAGTTCAAGGTCATCCTAGGCTACACAGCAAGTTTGAAGCTAGCCTGGGCTACTTGAGACTCTGACAAAGATATTCTACATACATATTAATAATTACACATTTGTCCGTAGGTTGCACTGCCCCAAGATAGAACCCAAATATATGTAGCCTGCGGACTCTGGGTGATAATGCTGTGTTAAAACAGACTTGGCAAAGATAGCACGTGCACAACTCTGGTCAGGTATACCGATAAGGGAGGCTGCTGTGTACATGCACGGAATAGGGGCATGTGGGAATTTCTGTGCTTTCTTTTCCATTTGTTTAAAACGACTCTTAAAAAAGAATCAGCACTTGAAGGCTGAAGATTGCTGTGAGTCCAGCCTGGGACTACAGAGTAAGTTCCAGTTCAGGTGGCCCACAGTAATACCCTACCTTGAAAAAACAAACTAACAACAACAACAAAAGCCCCCAAAACAAGCTGTTATTATTTTTTTTAATTAAACAAAGCTGAAAGACAAGTGTTTTGTTGTTGTTGTTGTTGTTGTTTTTTTGCTTTGTTTTTCAAGGTAAGGCCTTACTCTAGCCCAGGCTGACCTGGAATTCACTCTGTACTTTCAGGCTGGCCTCAAATTCATGGTGATCCTCCTACCTCTGTCTCCCAAGTGCTGGGACTAAAGGTGTGTGCCACCAAGACCAGCTTTGTTTTTTTTCATAAATGATTTATTCATTTATTTGCAAGCAGAGAGAGATAGAAGACAGAGAGAGAGAGAGAGAGAGAGAGAGAGAGAGAGAAGCACATCAAGCCTGTGGCCACTGTCAATAGTCTCCAGATCCATGTGTCACTGTGCAAGTGGCTTTACGTGGGTACTGGGGAATCAAACTCAAGGCGTAAGGCTTCACAGACAAATGCCTTAGCCACTGAGCCATCTCTCCAGCCCATGTTTTGTTTGTTTTTAAATAAAACAAAACCACATCAACTGAATGAATTCAACTACTTTTTTAAGGAATTTTTTTGTTTATTTTTATTTATTTATGTGAGAGCAACAGACAGAGAGAGAGAAAGAGGCAGAGAGAGAGAGAGAGAGAGAGTGGGCGTGCCAGGGCTTCCAGCCACTGCAAACAAACTCCAGAAACATGCACCCCCCTTGTGCATCTGGCTAACATGGGTCCTGGGCAATCGAGCCTTGAACCGGGGCCCTTAGGCTTCACAGGCAAGCGCTTAACCGCTAAACCCATCAACTACTTTTTTTAAATGTGGATTTCCAAAGCCAGGCTATAGGCAACAAAAATAAAAGTGGGATCCATAAAATAAGCAAAGACACCTGGATTTGATGGCCAGATAAGACAATGTGAGGAATGAAGAATGGGAGAAAATGTCTGCAACCTATGTATGATAAGACACACCAACCAAAATATGTAAGGAATGCATTCAAATCAACAGGAGAAATAAATTGTAAAATGTTCAGAATACCTGAGTAGGTATTTCTCAAAAGGCATATGCAAATAATGGAGCTGGGCATGTGGCTCCATGGGTAGACTGCCTGCCGAGCACATGTGAAGCCCTGAGTTTGATCACTAGCTCATCATACACTGGGTGTGGTGGCACATGCCTGTAATCCCACCACTTTAGAGGTAGAAAGATCAAGAGTTCAGTCATCCTTGGAAACATACTGAATGGTACCTGCCTGGAATACACGAGACCCTGACTTAAAGGAAAACAAAAACAGACAAGTGTGTGGCAAGATGCTCAACATTGGCAACCATCAAGAAACCGGGGCAGGCCAGGTGTGGTGGCGCACGCCTTTAATCCCAGCACTCAGGAGGCAGAGGTAGGAGGATCGCCGTGAGTTCAAGGCTACCCTGAGACTACAGAGTTAATTCCAGGTCAGCCTGGACCAGAGTGAGACCCTGCCTCGAAAAACCAAAAAAAGAAAAAAAAAAAAGAAACCGGGGCAGGGCTGGAGAGATGGCATAGCAGTTAACGCATTGGCCTGCGAAGCCTAAGGACCCAAGTGTAATTCCCCAGGACCCACATAAGCCAGATGCACAACGTGATGCATGCATCTGGAGTTAGTTTGCAGTGGCTGGAGGCCCTGGCATGCTCTCTCTCTCCCTCTCTCTCCCTCTCTCTGTCTCTTTCCTTGCAAGTAAATAAATAAAATATTTATAAAAGGAAGGAAGGAAGGAAGAAAGAAAGAAAGGAAGAAGGGAAGGAAGGAAGGAAGGAAGGAAGGAAGGAAGGAAGGAAGGAAGGAAGGAAGGAAGGAAGGAAAGAGGGAAAGAAAGAAATTGGGATAACAGGCTACTGGGCCCTCATCATTCTATGCAGTGCTGGGGATCAAACTCAGGGCCTTATGCATGCACTCTACCAATTGAGCCCATCCCCAACCCCTGAATGAATAATCTTAACAGAAAATGCACACAAAATCTTTTGTCATTTTGCAAACTTATAGAAAAGTATGAGTGGGAATTTCAAGATATTCGGGACACTATGAAAAGATCCAATATAAGAATTCAGGGTATAGTAGAAGGAGAAGAACTCCACTCCAGAGGCATAGTAGGCATCTTCAACAAAATCATAGAGGAAAAATTCCCCCAAATTGGGAAAGAGGTGCCAATACAGATACAGGAAACCTTTAGAACCCCAGCCAGACAAAACCCAGAAAGAACCTCTCCCCGCCATATTATAATCAAACTTCCAAACACACAAACCAAAGAAAAAATATTGAAAGCAGTTAGAGAGAAAAATCAAGCCACCTACAAAAGCAAGCCCATCAGGATTACAGCAGATTATTCAACACAAACTTTTAAAGCCAGAAGGGCTTGGAGTGATATATTCCAAGTTCTGAAAGATAACAACTGTCAACCAAGGTTACTTTATCCTGCAAAGTTATCCATTCAAATAGATGGAGAAATAAAGACATTCCATGACAAAAGCAGGTTAAAGGAGTATTTGAAGACAAAACCAGCTCTACAGAAAATACTTGATAGAATCCTCCATGCTGAACAAAAGGAAAAGCACACATATAAGGAACCTAGAAAAAACAAGCTATACTCAAATACCAGTTAACAGAAGAGAGCACAGGTAGAACCAGTAACACACACACACACACACAAAAATGGCAAACATAAATACACACCTTTCAATAATATCTCTTAATATCAACGGTCTCAATGCCCCAACGAAAAGACATAGATTTGCAGACTGGGTTAAAAAGCAGGATCCTACAGTTTGTTGTCTCCAAGAAACTCACCTTTCTACAAAGGATAGACATTATCTTAGAGTGAAAGGTTGGAAGACGGTGTTTCAAGCAAATGGGCCTAGAAAACAAGCAGGGGTTGCTATCCTAATATCAGACAGGGTAGACATTAGTCCGACGTTAGTCAAGAAAGATAAGAAAGGTCACTTTATATTGATTAAGGGCACACTCCAACAGGAGGACATTACAATCCTAAACATATATGCACCTAACATGGGGGCTCCCAAATTCGTCAAACAAACACTACTAGAACTAAGGTCACAGATAACACCAAACACAGTGGTGGTGGGTGACTTTAACACCCCACTCTCATCAATTGACAGGTCATCCAGGGAAAGAATAAACAGAGAGGCATCTGGACTAAATGAGGTCATAGAAGGAATGGACCTAACAGATATATACAGGACATTTCATCCAAAGGCTGCAGAATATACATTCTTTTCAGCAGCACATGGAAAATTCTCTAAAATAGACCATATATTAGGACACAAAGCAAATCTTAAAAAATTCAGGAAAATTGAAATAATTCCTTGCATTCTATCTGACCACAATGGAATTAAACTACAAATCAGTAGCAAGAAAGGCTATAGAGCATACACAAAATCATGGAAACTAAACAATACACTACTAAATGATGAGTGGGTCAATGAAGAAATCAAAAAGGAAATCAAAAAATTTATAGAGTCAAATGATAATGAGAACACAACATACCAAAATCTCTGGGACACAATGAAGGCAGTTCTAAGAGGTAAATTTATAGCCTTAAGTGCCTATATTAAGAAATTAGAAAGGTCGCAAGTAAACGACCTAATGCTTCGCCTTAAAGCCTTGGAAAAAGAAGAACAAGGCAAACCAAAAATCAGTAGACGGGAAGAAATAATAAAGATTAGGGCAGAAATTAATGAAATAGAAACAAAAAGAACAATCCAAAGAATTAATGAAACAAAGAGTTGGTTCTTTGAAAGGATAAACAAGATTGATAAACCCTTAGCAAATCTGACCAAAAGAAAGAGAGAAGAGACACAAATTAATAAAATCAGAGATGAACAAGGTAACATCACAACAGATTCCAGAGAAATTAAAAAAATCATAGGGACATACTATAAAAGCATATACTCCACAAAGTATGAAAATCTGAAAGAAATGGATGATTTCCTTGATCTATATGACCTACCTAAATTAAATCAAAATGAGATTAATCACTTAAATAGACCTATAACAAACATGGAGATCCGAACAGTTATCAATAATCTCCCAACTAAAAAAAGCCCAGGCCTGGATGGATTCACTGCTGAATTTTACCAGACTTTTAAGGAAGAGCTAACACCATTGCTTCTTAAGCTTTTCCAGGAAATAGAAAAAGAAGGAATTCTACCAAACTCCTTCTATGAGGCCAGCATCACCCTGATACCAAAACCAGGCAAAGATAGAACAAAAAAAGAAAATTACAGACCAATCTCCCTCATGAACATAGATGCAAAAATTCTCAACAAAATATTGGCAAACAGAATACAAGAGTATATCAAAAAGATCATTCACCCTGACCAAGTAGGCTTTATCCCAGAGATGCAAGGATGGTTCAACATACGCAAATCTATAAATGTACTACATTACATAAACGGGTTGAAGGACAAAAATCACATGATCATCTCATTAGATGCAGAGAAAGCATTTGACAAAATCCAACATCCCTTCATGATAAAAGTCCTACAGAGACTGGGAATAGAAGGAACATATCTCAATATAATAAAGGCTATTTATGACAAGCCTACAGCCAACATTTTACTAAATGGGGAAAAACTGGAAGCTTTTCCACTAAAATCAGGAACAAGACAAGGGTGTCCACTGTCCCCACTTCTATTTAATATAGTTTTGGAAGTCTTAGCCATAGCAATAAGGCAAGAGACACACATAAAAGGGATACAAATTGGAAAGGAAGAAATCAAGTTATCATTATTTGCAGATGACATGATTTTATACATAAAGGACCCTAAAAACTCTACTAGCAGGCTGTTAGAGCTGATCAAAACCTACAGCAATGTAGCAGGATACAAAATAAATACACAGAAATCAGTAGCCTTCATATATGCTAACAACAAACACACAGAGGATGAAATCAGAGAATCACTCCCATTCACAATTGCATCAAAAAAAATAAAATACCTTGGAATAAACCTAACCAAGGAAGTAAAGAATCTATACAATGAGAACTTTAAAACACTCAAGCGAGAAATTGCAGAAGACACTAGAAAGTGGAGAAACATCCCTTGTTCCTGGATTGGAAGAATCAATATCGTGAAAATGGCAATCTTACCTAAAGTAATCTACACATTTAATGCAATCCCTATCAAAATTCCAAAGGCTTTCTTCATGGAAATAGAAAAAACAATCCAAAAATTCATTTGGAATCACAAAAAACCTCGAATATCTAAAATAATACTGAGCAACAAAAAAGAGGCTGGTGATATCACCATACCTGATTTTAACCTATACTACAGAGCCATAGTAACAAAAACAGCATGGTACTGGCACAAAAACAGACATGTAGATCAGTGGAACAGAACAGAGGACCCAGATGTAAGCCCAAGTAGCTATAGCCACCTGATATTCGATAAAAATGCCAAAAATACTCATTGGAGAAGAGACAGCCTCTTCAGCAAATGGTGTTTTGAAAACTGGATAAATATCTGCAGAAGGATGAAAATAGATTCGTCTCTCTCGCCATGCACAAGAATTAAGTCCAAATGGATTAAAGACCTTAACATCAGACCGGAAACTTTGAAACTGCTAGAGGAAAAAGTAGGGGAAACCCTTCAACATATTGGTCTTGGCAAAGACCTTCTGAATACAACCCCAATTGCTCAGGCAATAAAACCACAGATTAACCACTGGGACCTAATGAAATTACAAAGATTTTGCACCGCAAAGGACACAGTGAAAAAAGCAAAGAGGCAACCTACAGAATGGGAAAAAATCTTCGCCAGCTATATATCTGATAGAGGATTAATATCTAGGATATACAAAGAACTCAAAAAGTTAAATAATAAGGAATCAAACAAGCCAATCAAAAAATGGGCTATGGAGCTAAATAGAGAGTTCTCAAAGGAAGAAATACGAATGGCATATAAGCATCTAAAAAAATGTTCTACGTCACTAGTCATCAGGGAAATGCAGATTAAAACTACATTGAGATTCCATCTCACTCCTGTCAGATTGGCCACCATCATGAAAACAAATGATCATAAATGTTGGCGGAGATGTGGAAAAAAAATGAACCCTTCTGCACTGCTGGTGGGAATGCAATTTGGTCCAGCCATTGTGGAAAACAGTGTGGAGGTTCCTAAAACAGCTAGAGATTGATCTACCATATGACCCAGCTATAGCGCTCCTAGGCATATATCCAAAGGACTCATCTCATTTCCTTAGAAGTACATGCTCAACCATGTTTATTGCTGCTCAATTTATAATAGCTGGGAAATGGAACCAGCCTAGATGTCCCTCAACAGATGAGTGGATAATGAAGATGTGGTACATTTATACAACGGAGTTCTACTCAGAGGTAAAGAAAAATGAAGTTATGAAATTTGCAGAAAAATGGATGGACCTGGAAAGTATTATACTAAGTCAGGTAACCCAGGCCCAGAAAGCCAAGCGCCACATGTTCTCTCTCATATGTGGATCCTAGCTACAGATGACTGGGCTTCTGCGTGAGAATGAAAATACTTAGTAGCAGAGGCCAGTAAGTTGAAAAGGAGACATAAAGGGTGGAGAAAGGAAGGGAGGAGGATACTTAATAGGTTGATATTGTATATATGTAATTACAATGATTGTAATGGGGAGGTAATATGATGGAGAATGGAATTTCAAACGGGAAAGTGTGGGGGTGGGGAAGGAAGGAATTACCATGGGATATATTTTATAATCATGGAAAATGTTAATAAAAATTTAAAAAAAAATCTTTTGTCATTTTGTCCTGGTCAGTCTAATAAGAGCTGGGCTGAAATATTTTTTAAATTGTATTTAATAATTGATTTTACAAAATGGCAAACTAGATTCCTGGAACTATTTTGCATTGTCTAGAACCAAACATATTCTAAAAGCAAGCTATTCCTTACAGAAGAGCCTTACTACTCAAACAGAAACCCTACCGAGACCGCACCACTGCACTCTTGACTTTACTCAATAGTCCACAAACATGTACGGCACGCTTGTCCTGCACCAGGCGAAGGGGACCCAGGAGGGCAGCGCACAGATGGGATTGGGACTCGGAACACTCCTGGCACCAGGCGCTGAGGGAAGGCGTGCTGCAGCCGAGCTGGCCCCAACTCTACTCACACTACCTAGATGCTGTACCTATAGAGGATGCCATATCATGTCACCCTTAAAAGAAAACCTCTAGTTATTGCATCAAGATTCATTGCTTCTTTCTACAGCACTTTGTGAAATACATGGTGACTTTGGTTTGATAACAGGCAGGAATTCAGAACGCAGGGACGCTGTGAAGAGTGAGAGCTCTCCAAGTCCACTGCTGTAGTTAGTGCCTCTCTGCTGGGAGGAAACACATAACCAAAAGCAATGGTGGGAGGAAAGTGTCTAGTTTGGTTTATAGTCTTGAGGAGAAGCTTCATGATGGCAGGGGCCAGCATGGCATGAGCAGAGGCTCAACATCACCTCTGCCACGGCAGGTGGAAAGCAGCGACAGGAGAGTGAGCTGGGCTCTGGTTGTAGGTAACTGGCAATAACACCCCTCAGCCCTCTGCCTACAACACACCTCCACCAGGAAGTCTCCACTGTCAGCTGCGAGCCAAGCATTCAAGACACATGAGTTAATGGTGACAGCTAAGTCAAATAGCCACATCTAGCCTCAGCAAGGTCACATTCAGACCCTCAGAGCTACTGCCCCTTCCCCCACCCCTTCCCCCTCCCCCGCCAGACGAGCTAGCGGAAGAATCACATTCTCTGACTCGAGGACTAAAGCACACGCGATGGCAGGGAGCTTCCTCTGGGTCACAGGAAGTTGCTATCTGGCAAGCACGCCCAGTGCCATGCCTGACAGAGTACGTGCTCAGCTCAGCTCAGCAAATCACCCCTCTGTCTTGCCCACAAAATACAAAACTGCAAAGATTCAGGAACAAAGAGGCAAAAGTCACCAAAATAGAGGGCTGCACTGAGTGAAAGGGTCCTTACTGAGTTTCATTTGGAGTGATGAAAATGTTTTGAAATAAACTATACTGATGGCTTCAAAACTCTGAATATAGCAAAAAAAAAAAAAAAAAACCCACAACAATTGCACATTTTAAGTGGATAGACTGTATGTTATATGAGTTATATCTCAATAAGACTGCTATAAAAATTGTGTAAAAATCAATGAAATACTTTAATCAATATGCTAAGATGGCCAACAACTATTCTTAGCAAACGATGAGATCATTTTCACCTTACAGCTGGAAATTTATCTTTGAGTCAAGTCACAGTAACATCAAGACTTTCCTTATAAACTCCTCCTTAGAGGGCAAACCATAAAGAAGTAAATCAAACACACACACAGCCTCACTCGAGAACTGTCATCTTTTTTCCATGCCTGAGACTGAAGAAAAGCTGACTTTGAAATGTTTAAAGTTTTGTATTCAAATACAGGAATGAATTTAGCTTTAATATAAAGCAATAAAAGGGGTTAACAATTCCTTTCCCTAGTTAGTTTAAGACTTACTGCTCTGTGACCTAACACATCATGTCACCACCAAGAGATAGAACAAAAGAGGCAAAGATAAATGTGGGCCTACACGGAAGCCAAAGAGGGCCTGGCTTCTCAGCCACTGGGAAGACGGTTTACACTGGAATGGACAAGGGTTGGGGAGCCGGAGTCCATCCCCAGTGGAGACGGTCTTTGATAAAAGCTTCAGCAAGATGTAAGAAAAAGAACGAGCTATGGAAGGTCACCCCATTCTGGATCTGATGATGGAAGAGGGCCACCAGGTAACGCCCTCTCCGAAAAAGGGTGAGATCAATCATACCCCCCCCATGCCTGGTGGATGGGGCAGATAAATGTCTGCACAAGAGACAGACACCAGGAGGAGCCCATCCAGCAGCAACGGGGCCAACCACCCTGCACAAGAGCATGAGAGTGTGCGGCAGCCCAGGAACGCTCTGGGTCCCTCACACCTGGACAACCTCGAGCTGGGCTTCGCTCTGCGGGGATCCGGCCTGACTGACATGCACTTTTGAAATGTACATGCCTGTCTCATTACCTTTTTCATACCGTTTACTCAAGTGTTAATATAGTTTTGATAAGTAAATATTTTAGGTTGCAAAACTTGACTCCTTCTGTTTACATAAATTAAATCACAGACACTCTGACCTTGGAAATGAAGGTTATATATTCAGTACTGTATTGCCTCTTTTCAACTCCTAAAATACTATTCATTTTCAACTTGTTTTCATTTATAAATAAAACACACTATATTTATTTTAAAAAAAAAATGTTTGGCTTAAAAACGTTAAGCTGAATCCTGTTTATTTTTTTTTCACACTGTCAACTACTATCACACCCAAAGTTTGCTCACAGCATCTTATCAGCACAGCACAGGACAAGCAGAGCCAAGACAAAGCAAAGCCCAGGAAGACAGAAGAAAACCCTCACAGCTCCTCTGTTTCCTTTCCTCTCCTCTCACATGGTCTTCCATGTGCCTGCGTGGAGACCCACCTTCCTTTGCTTCCTGTGAAGCTGAAACAGTCATTTCACTGAGCTTGGAAGTACTTTGATGGGCTTCATTATTGTTTGTTGATAGCTTTAAACTGATGGTTTAAACTTCAGCATTTTAGATTGCCATGGTGGTTCAAACTGGAAGTTCTGGCTACCCCAGGAAGCCAAAGCTGAAGGGTCACTAATTTCTGGAGTTTAAGGCTAATTTGGAACAATTGAGCCAGAATGTATCTCAAAAACCAACCAACAAACAAAATCCACACTGCTTTCAGAATAATCAGAGGCAGCTAAGATACTCTTTTTTTTTTCTGGCAAATAAACAGACTGGGTTTTCAACTTGGGTTTCCTTTATCATCACATGAAAGTGGACAAGATAGGTGAACCTTGGGGTGATGGGTACCTTTGAGCTGTTCTGTCACCAATGGTGATGGCTCTCGAGAAGCCATCAGCACTGTCAGTGGCAGCCCCCCTGCCACTGGCCCAAGAAGGTGAGGGAAAAGTTCATGGCCAGAAACCCAAAGAAAAGTGATTCTTTAAGCCTCTAAACTTCTGTGGACTTCTGTCCTAGGATCAAGGCTGGACCCTTTCTCTTATCACCACAGAACTGTCTGGCACACTCACAAGGGGGCTGATGCTCCTTTGAACCGTGGTCTCAGGCACACACACTCCCTTCTCCTTGCCCCCAACAACTGCACTACCACAGTCCTCACGGATACAAGGGGCTAAGGAGACACACAAGGCCACGGGTCACCTATGCTCCTTGTGCACCCTGGTTGGGTTTCTCTCTTAACTTCCTTTCTTGGGTTTCTTAACCACAGAGCTATGTACCTCAGTAAGTAATGTTCCACTCTGTAAAGTATTGTGCAAACTCTGTGCTCAGTTACCAAAACTACAAAATAAGACTGGGTTAATGTTTAATCTTACTTCGGATTAATCAGAATCTCAAAAGAAATGTTCTACTTAAAGTAAGAAAATGGAAAGGGAATGCTGCAGAAAAGCAGTAACACCACCACACATTAGGCCTGTCTTCAGCTAGAGTCAATGTTTGCCTTTCAAGGAATTAGCTTAAAACCCAAATCCAGCACATTTATGGCTCTGCAGATACAAGAGAAATAGAACTTAAGAACATCTACAGTGGTTTAAAAGAATTATTTAATTCTCCACTAATTACCTTTTTGATTTTTTTTGTTTTTCGAAGGTAGGGTCTCCCTGAAGGTCAGGCTGACCTGGAATTCACTATGCAGTCTCAGGCTGGCTTTCAACTCACAATAATCCTCCTAGTGCTGGTATTAAAGACATGTACCACCACGCCCAGCTGGTTTTTTTATTTTTTGAGGTAGGGTTAATTACTTTTAAAACATTAATTTCTCCTTACTTAGAAACCAAAGACATAGAACACAGGGTGGAGAAGACCCCTTCTCACACCTGACATTAAACCTTAAGTCTTAAGACTTAACTTACTCTGTCCTTTGTCTTTCCATTATCTTTTCTGAAAAGCCTCATTGAAGTTCTAAGCACCTTCTTGCTTTTTATTTTATTTGTTTATTTTGAGACATAGTCTATGTAGCTCAGGGTAGCCACAAATTCAAGATCCTTCTGCCTCTGCCTCCCAAGGGCTGGGATTCCAAGTCAGAGCCATGTGCTGCCCATGTAGGTGTGATGCTTGAATTGTGTGTGAACCACTTTCCTTACTCCTATGGTTTTCTGGAGTGTTCCAAAATTAATTCAACAGAAACCACAAAGCAAGGAACCACATGTGCCTAGCTCCTTTGGAATAGAGCCATAAGGGCCACACTGCCCTGTCAGCTAGTGAAGAAGAAAAGCCCAAATCCTGAAGTCCCTGGGGTCACCTGGAGCGTCAAGGCAGGACTCCCTTTTCCATTTCTGATTCAATAACTGCCTACCACACTTCTGCATCTCGATAGACATCTGCCAGAGAAAGGCTGGTGTCCCTGCCCAGTTAATACTTGGGAACTGGAGGCAATAACACATGCAGCTCCCTAAGAGGGAAAAGATCACAAGACTTGCCAAAGGTCTAGTTAGCCCACCTACCCCTCCCCGATCCCCAGCTCCACTCAGGTGGTTCTCAACCTTGTCTGTCCATCAGAAATTCCTCTGGGTCATTCCTAAGACACTAGTGGCAGGTCATCAAAACAGACCAACTTGGAGCCTGGGATGGTGCCTGAGCATCTGCGTGCTTTAAAGACTTCACTCCAGATGACTCAACAGCACAGCAAGAAGAACTCATGCTTTAGTATCCTGCAGATGTTTTAAAGGCTGCTTCTGCAAAATACCAGTTTTCCTTTCTCCCTGCTCCTTTTCTTTGGTGGCTTTGCTCCACCATTACAATAGCGAAGGAGAGGGAGGGTGCTGCACCCGAGAACCAGGGAGGTTGTGCACAGCCGGACCGAGTCTGTCCGCCACCAGCCTCCCAGCCAAGCCCAAGAGAAACCCAAGTCAATAAAATGCAAAGGAAACTGACTGAAGAAAGCTGAAAATTTAAGCTTAACACATACACTTACTCACATTGCTGTATACACCATGTTTTGCTGCTTCTTTTTTTTCCAAAACAGAACAAATCTTAACCTAATTTCTACTGGACATGTGTAGCCCAAATGTCACAAATGAAATGCCAAGGAAATTCTTTCCAACATCTGAGATTAATTTGGCTTAATACATCATTGCTCCTACACAATTACCTTAAAGAAGCAAGATCAGAGGAGAATAACCAAACATCCAAATGTAGTAACAGTTTTTCTCTCCTATCAGGCACACTCTGAAACCCGCCGGCTTTGTCTGGAGGGAACGTCCCGAGCCCGGCAGGCCGCAGCCGGCAGCAGTGCTACAGCGCAGACCGCCGCTCGTCGAGTGCGGCGTCCACGCGCAGGAAGGGACTCGGCACTAAGTCTGTATTTCCCATTCCAGTCCTGCTGCTCCCTACCTCCATCCAAGGAAGTCACAACAACATTTAGCATTCCCCAGTGTTTGGAAACATAAATTCTTAAAATTCTGGGATCTGAAACACAGGCGTATACATCTACACATGTGTGAACACAAGTAACAAATTAAGTTCGTGGAAAACGCTATGAGTTACACAAATTTTTCCAAAAAAATATGGAGGGAAGGATTTTGTTCAACCTCATCTATAGCACATTAGTCAAATGCACAGGGAAGCTTTATAAGAGCCAGACTGAAGCACTCTGATTAGAAAAACCTCCTGTCACATACCATCGAATCATAGTTCAGTCTCCTTTTTCCTCACACCATCTGCTTTTTTGGTTGTTTGTTTTGTTTTGTTTTGCTTTTCAAGGTAGGGTCTCATTCTAGCTCAGGCTAACCTGGAATTCACTATGAGTCTCAAGGTGGCCAGGAACTCACGGTGATCCTCCTACCTCTGGCTCCCGAGTGCTGGAATTAAAGGCGTGCACCACCACACCATCTGCTTTTTAACTTTGCAAAATAACTGGCTCTAAATATGTTTGTTTTGTGACTATTTTTCCCAAGAGGGAAAAATTAATTACAAAGTGAGTCTAACTTTTAAAATTCATACAAAGGCTTTAAATATACTATACATATAAATGCACACATACACATATACGGCACACTCTTGAAAATGGGTATAGATTAAGCACTCATCTTATGACTCAGGCATTCATTAAGATTAGTTATTAAATTCTATGGAGATCAGAAGTTTAATTTATTCAGCAAAAAATAACTGTGAACAGCTCCAGCTCCTTTTGTCACCATAGTAGATGTCTACACATCTTAAATCCTGAAAAGTGTTAAGTCTGAGGTTGCAAGGGAAGCGTGGGCTGCCCAGGGTTTGCTACTACCATACTTGAGAGCCTTCCTTCTAGAGCTATAAGTGGGGTGAATGAATGCACAAAGACATCCACAGACATGAAAGGGTGGCAATAGAGAAAAGCAGATCTATTAACATCTGGAGCCCACCAAAAACGAAAGTGCACGCCTGTCTGTCAATCCTAGCCCTCAGGAGGCTAAGGCAGCTGAGACATGAGTTCATTACCAGCCTGAGGTACATTGTCTCAAAAAAAAAAAAAAAAAAAAATCTAGAAACTAAATATTTTACAAGCCAAGCAGAACTGGTGAAGTTTTATATCTGCAATGTCAAAATGATATTGTAAAGCTCTTTCAGGCATATGACTAGAGAACTAGAATTCCATTTTAATTCACATACTGCCTTAGTTTATAAACATACATTTTTTTCCTCCCCAAATAATCCTCTTTTATTAGAAGCTAAGGTTAAAAGTCAAAAGTAAACAGACTTCTAGACAAACTGAAAAATAACAAAAGCTGTCCCAGAAAGCTTGTGGCTAATTTTATAACATCTACCACCCAGTGAGGTAACGCTACAGGAAGTCAGTCCTACCGGACACTTACATAAATAAAATTATGACAAGCAATAAACTGACGGTTGCCGGCTTGCTGCTAAGAAACGGGAAGACAAGGCTCCACCCTAACAGAAAATGTCCCAAGTGCAGGAAACATGGAGTTCAAATTTATGGACATAAATCCCCATTCTTCCAAATGCAT
Source organism: Jaculus jaculus (assembly GCF_020740685.1). Taxonomy (NCBI): domain Eukaryota; kingdom Metazoa; phylum Chordata; class Mammalia; order Rodentia; family Dipodidae; genus Jaculus; species Jaculus jaculus. Next base: position 2,533,613 of record NC_059113.1, on the reverse strand, counting down.
GCCTAGACTCATTAACTATGACACTGTTGATGTCCTTCTTGCTTTTCTACGCCTTTCACAGGGATGGATCAGACAAAATCCCTTTCTCCATTTCTGCACTGAGGGAAGCCGCAGTGCACAACTTCGGTAAGGAGAAGCTTGCTCTTGGCCTGGCCCTTGGGGACAAGGTCCTGAGTAAAGAAACAAGGTAAGAAAAAATTCATTCCAGTTCCTTCTTAATTTTATTTGTCTGCATATATATATGTGCTACATAGGAGCCCCTTTGCATCGAAGCTGGGGAATTGACCCTGGGCCAATACACAGTGGCAGCAGTACTTTTACGACCACAAGTCAGCTGAGCCATCACCCCAGCCCTACAGTGTTATTTAACATCTTGCCAGAAAGTATGAGACACCAAATTTAAAAGGACAAAGAGAGAAAAACTATGAAACCAAAAATTTCCAAGGCCAAAACTAAATTTCAGCTCTCACCTCTCTTTTAGCAAGTAAGATTACACTCCACAGCTACTGTTATCACTCCTCTTTCTTGTGTAAATACTTCTTTTTCTTCATCCCTGGCACTAGTAAGATCACAACCCACAGCTGCTATTATCACTCCTCTTTCTTGTGTAAATACTTCTTTTTCTTTTTCCCTGGCACTAACAAGATCACACACCCCACAGCTACTGTTACCACTCACTCCTCTTTCTTCTGTAAATAATACTTTTTCTTCATACCTATCACACCCCACAGCTACTATTATCACTCCTCTTTCTTGTATATAATTCTTTTTCTTCATCTTTGCACTAGCTACACTTTTGCAATCTGATTGTCAAACATATCACACATAAATATATAGAATAAATAGACTTCAAAAATTTCTCCACGAATCCTCACATTTCTACCTTGAAACAACTCGAGCTACTTCTTGCTTTACAACCAACCCATCTACTTCCTTGCCCTCCATCCATCTTCCTTGGCACATGTGTTACCTGCTTCCTTTATGTTTCTGATCCTCAGTTTTTCCTCTTGGAGCAGAGGAAGCAAACAAATGATTCAGTCTCAGCCCCTTCTTGATCCTCTCAGCTTTGCCCACAAGCCTCTCACAGGTGACCATGACAGTCCTTCCCCACTGCCATCACCTTTTCCCTGGCCAATCTGGCATCAAGCGGGAAAGTCCTCCTGCACTTCCTTTGTTCCCTCTGGAGCACCAGTGGCTTGCTTCCTCCTTCGGCTCTTCCGCTTGATGCTCTGTGAATGGAGTTGGCTGCCCATAATCCCCATTGGTAGGTTGTCAGTGTCCCTGGGCTGTCAGTAACACGGGCCATCTGAAGCACTCTGCCTGATGACCAAGTGCTGAGAGATGTGGCCAACCCTGCTCTGGATCTACCCTATCAGCATGCCCCATGCTCCGATTCATATTTCCAATGGTAATAATAGATTGGCCCATTTCTATTGAGTCTTGTTTCCTCTAAGACTAATGGATTGCATTTGCCAAAGGGCTTGCTGAGGTAAGGGGCAGGAAACAGCCTGTCTCCAGCCTTTGAAGAAATGACTGGTTCACTAGGTTAAGCCTTTGGCCTCAGTCACATTGTGACCATGGTCTCCCTATGCGCAAGGACCACTGCTGGATAGCAGGTAAGGAAATGAATGTTAAGATCCTGCAGCACAAAAGCAATCATGTCAAAATAGACCATGGATGAAATGAATTTGAGATCTCTCTTCCTGATTTCCAAAAAACAAAATCTTTTAGAAGAAAGTTAGCTCTGATCTCACTTCTCAAAGTCCTTGCACTTTAGCACTCAAGGCGAAGAACCACTTTTAGGGATTTTGATGTGTCCCAAAGGTAAACACAGCCATGAACAAAAACATAAGCCAGCATAGTTAGTTTTTACTTCAACCACAAGTCAGAAAGCCTCGGTCCATTTCCTTTAGGTGCCACAGAACAAATCCCACTCACAGACAGACAGAAACACATCACGGGAAGAGGGCAGAGGGAGAAAAATAAAAGTAAAGTGTATTTACCTTCTTCTGTTTCATGCCACACGATCCCTTCCAAATTCACACTGGTCCCAGGTTCACAGGGCCCAAGACACTCTGGCTCTGTCACTACTCCAACTTCACATGTATTGACACCCACTGACCGAGTCCGAACCAAAAGCTGCTCGACGGGTGCTGCAATATTGGATGAAGATGGGGAAAAGTAGGAGGGTAGAATCTGAGGTGCGAGACTGCTGGCAATCGGCGGCGGTGGAGCCGGTACTGTAAACAGGGGGTCAACCTGAAAGACAGACAGGCTTACTGCAGTGGAGCATTCTGTGGCCCAAGCAATGCAAGCTCTTTACCCCCTTTCTATAACAGATCATCATCCCACATTCCATTTGCAATTTTAACATGCTTTGAACATTCTAATGGTGCCAAAACATAAAGTGGAACCACAGTGAGCATTTTCTTTGTTCATGCCAAACCGGAGGAGCACAGGAGCACTAGCTCCTGAGCTAGAAGCAAGCCCTCTCAGCTCACCCATAGGTCGATAGCTTTTTGGTCTCAACAGATGAAAATGAAAAATGCTTTGCAAAATTTAGATGATTTCCCACTTGTACCAAAACCTTATTTTCAAATTTATAACATTATCTAAAGGAGAAACTCTGATAAATACTAATAAACGATAATATCTACATTATTGGATGTTTATGTAGAAGAGATAAACTAAAATTGTTTTTAAAGTACTTTACAAACCATAATGCATTAAATATCAACTTAGTCTGCTGAAGATATAAACTTGATTACACACGCAGGCACATAAGCTAGATGTTATTAGCCTATATTAAGCACCAGCTCCTAATGAAGTGTTCTATTGCAAAGTTTAGCAGAATTCATAGAGAAGAAATAAAAGCATGTGCCCATGACAGAATGTGATTTTTCTCCAATGCGCACATCCTTCTGTGACTCCACGTATCAAGATCTTTGAGGAGTCTGACCAAGGTTTGGCAGCCTCTCACGAAATCCAAGAGACAGAAGTGACCCAGGCGTAGTGGCAGACAAGGACGGCCTTCTGGGAGCTCTTCCACGTTCAGACATCTGACCGAGAGCACCAACGCATACAGATGTTCTGAATACAACATCACCAGCCAACCTAGCCATTCATTTGGCCCACAGGGCGTCTTCCTGGATGGCTGCAAGACAGCTTTTCCCCTACAGAAAGGTTGTCAGGCATGTAAAAGCCACACAAGGACACTTAAGTATGAGGTCCAGATTGCCTGTGTCCTTGTGTCCCACCCAGATGCAGCCAGTATGTACGGGGTGATACCTTGCCTCTATTATCAGTTGGTTTAATAAATTACAAAGATTACAAAGGACACAAGAAGCAGGTCATCTCAACTGCAGTTCCCACATCCATTGCCTCGTACACTACACTTGCAGCCTTTAGATTACAGACGCAATGTCATATATAGTCTTAGTTGCTTAAAAAGAAGTAATAAAACCAAAAGTGTATTTAATAGAGTCAGAGGAGGAAGCGAGCTACTAGCTAAATGGCTGAAGCAGTCACTAGAGTGGACTCCTTGCTGAGAGACTGGAAGAACAACTTCCACAGTCTGCATTCCACCAAAATGATAAACTGGCTTCCCTGGCCTGAGTGATCCAAGACGCAGGAGAACAGCCCTTCACCCATCTGCATGTTAAAGAAACTTAATTTCCTGCTCTCAAAGCTCCATAAAACTTCCTTTGCTCCATACTTTTTATTGTTCTGCATTGTTGAACACAGAGTCCCAGAAAGAAAAACATTTGGCAGTACCAAACCCCAGATAAGGTGATTTACGCTTTCATGTAAGTCAGCTTACTGGGGATCAAAGCTCGCACAGATAGTTCCTGTTTGAAAACAGGGCTGACACATGAAGAAAGGGCTTCTAAGGAAGAAATTTAAACAGGAGGGGCCCAATAGTACCTATTATTTGTTTTACTACAACTCAAAAGCTGTCTGAGGTTAGAATCATTATCCAACATTAAAAGTCAGGGGCTGGAGAGATGGCTCAGCAAGCAGTTAAAGGTGCTTGACTGTAAAGCCTGACAGCCTAGGTTCAATTCCCCAGTACCCACGTAAATCCAGATGCACAAAGTGGCACATGCAAGTGGAGTTACTTTGCAGTGGCAAGAGACCTGGCATATCTATTCCTGCTCTGTCCATCTCTTCCTATTAAATAAATAAAAATACTTTCAAAAAGATAGAAATCAATTACTGATGTACTTTTTTTATTGTATGTTTCCCAACAATTTGCATGGTTAGGTGTAAAATGATGGTATCCATATAAAAACAAAAGGACAAAATGGAAAAATATTCTGAAAATACTCTTACATCACCTGATCCACAGTCATTTAGCCCACATTAATAGCAACAGAACAAATATGACTTCTGTTGATATACAAGGACATGGAATAACATCAAAGAGACAGGAAGTCTTAGAATGCAATAATGCTCTGGTTTGGAAGATGAGGACATGGACAGGCATTCTGAGGCACACCATGTTGACACTAGGATTTTGGCCCCAAGCCTGACACTAATTAGCTTGTGACCTTTGATAGTCAATTAACCTCTCTGAGGCCCATTTTCCATAACTAGAAAGTGTGTTCTTCAGCCTTCTAATCTTGATGATAAATCCTACTATACCAATTTCTAGACTTAATCCCTATTTGAACACAACTCCACTTATAGACAGGTTTGCATACAAACATACAACTCATATATTTGTGATATCAAACTTACTTAAAAAATTGTGGTGCTGAGGCCTAACCCCAGGGCTTTGTACATTCTGAGCACATGCTCTACAGATGAGCTATATACTCCCAACCCACAGTTCACATTTCTAAAGAACAGCGGTGGTTGGAGAAGAGAGATTTTGTTATCCAAGGCGGACAAACAAGATAACTGTACACTTATTTCCATGAACACAATTCTGATGTAGTAAAGAAAGTTTAGTTAGTGATATTACTGAAGGATCTTGGAGCCCCTTCAATTTAAAATGAGGGAGATAATGTTCCAAAGAGTTTTGCTGAAAATATGATCTTAATATAAATAGCATCCCAATGTGATACTAGTCTAAACTCCTTAATACCTGAGAGATCTAGTCTTAAATATCTAAATCTTTGATTCACTCTCCCAAGCAAATTTTTGTTAGTTTTCCTCCTGTTCTAGTTTTCCTTGTTCCCATAGGAAGTGGGTTAGCATGAGCAAGGAAAGAAAGAAAGGAAAGGGCCACCTTCTTTCAATAATCCACTGCCTGGAAGATGAACGATGTGGGGGCAGAGCCCAGGCCCTCCCCTGTAGCAACCAGGACGCCAGCCCCAGAAGAAAGTGGGCTGCTGTTAGAAACACTAGTATTATTTGCCAGTGTTTAAGAGCTTTGAGAAAAGAATGCATTTCATTTGCTCTTACAGTAGTACCGGGATAACACATTCCTCACGTTAGCCACGTACAGCTCATGTTTATGACTTCAGCCTTTCCCTTAGACAATCACAGAATGTTTTAGCAAGAAGGGTACCTACATTAATTTACCCAGTTCTAGAGAAAATTGTGAGCTACATGTGTGCTGGGGACAATAGGCTACCCCCAGTGTCTGCCCAGAAGAGCTGGGGAAGAAGCATACTGCCAGCGACAAATGTACAACAGTCCAGTCTACCCTGGGAGACCAGACAGGGGTGGAACACTCCAATCATGCGGCTATGGTTTCTGCCAAATCACTCTCCCAATGGACATGTTGCTCTGAAAAAATTTCAGTGCCCTTGTACATTGCATGTCACACAAAACCACGTGTACCACAGATAAAATGGGATTTTAAAGAATATTCAATAGCTAATTTTTTTTTTTTTTTTTTGAGATAGGGTCTCTCTCTCTCTCTAGCCCAAGCTGACCTGGAATTCACTCTGTATTCTCAGACTGGCCTCAAACTCACAGCAATCCTCCTGCTTCTACCTCCCAAGTACTGGAATTAAAGGTATGTGCCACCAAGGCCTGCTCAGGGTCTCAATGGGCAGACCAGTGTGGACTCAAACTCTGGATCATCCTGCCTTCATCCTCTAGGTGACAGAATGACAAGCTTGTACCATCACAAGGGGCTTCAGCAGTTATTTTCACCTTATACAAAAGATCAACTCTACTGCACCCTGATTCCTCAGGTCACTGATCCACCCTCTGAACGATAACTTCTTCAACCAGGGAAGCTCCTTAAAGCAGAGGGCAGCCATTGGTTCCCACGGGTCTCCCTCCTGTGCAGAGAGGTAGCATACGGACAGGGACTGTGGGGTTCGGTGAGCAGGCAGGCCAAGGTTCAAGTTCTGGCCCTTCCAGTACTTGCTGTGGGAGTGGGCTAGTGACGGTGCTTCTCCAAGGCTGCAGATGGGGTCTGAGGAAGGGGACTGCTAGTGACAGCTACCCACGCCGGGTTGCAGTGCGGACCCAGTGAAATGAATTCACGCAGAGCAAATGCCCAGCACAGCGCACGGCTCAGCGAACATGGGCTTGAAGAAAGTCCCTGGCCTGGTCTTACGGTTCCCCAGCTCTGCACACAACCTAGGAAGCTCTTTTTATATGCTTCTATATTTAACACGAATCTATAATCCCCTCCAAATGCATGGCTAAGTGCGGTTAAAGTGTGATAAAAGTATGCGAAAATGGGGCTTAACCCGAGAAGCTCAGCCTGGGGAAACACGGTTTCTTTCATCCACCAGCACCTGGCAGCAGTCGGCTTGCTTAATCCACCCCCTGTACAGTTTTATGGTAACTATGAGTGTACCTCAGAGATCATGATGAGTCCTAAGCTGTTACAGGATCTCTCATAATCTGCATTTGCACCTCTTCCTCACATACTGCTGCACCCTAAGTCTACTCATCACACATGCACCTAATAAATCCCTGCCATGAGCTGAGCCCTGTGCAACCTGCTAGTGAGAAACTGAGCCCAGGACGACCAGGTCCCTGCACCTAGGGCAAGACTGTGACTCAGGCTGAACGACTATGAGCTGAGCCAGGTAACAAGAGAACTGCACTCACGAGACCTTCCCCGGCAGCCAAGGGCAAAACACAAGGCACTGGGGAGCCACAGCACAGCGTAGACGGCAGTGTTCAGAGGTGGAATCCCAGTGAACCTAAGGCAAGCCACGTCATCTGTGACTCTGTCTTCATCCAAGACGTGAGAGCTCCCCGAGCTAACGTGACATGAGGGCACACAAATACCCTTTGCTCAGGACCAAGCACAGTGCCCCACTCAGAGAGCAGGAGCAAATGATGCCAGTGTTATTTCATTATTACAAATACATGTGTGGGCTAAGTCAAACTGATAGGGGATGTTTTCCCATATGGCCAAATGGAAGGATTTACTACATTCAAAAGCAATTCAAAAACAAAAAGACAATTAGGACTATCTTTCAAGGGGGAGAAACAGTTGTAATCAGATATTCCGCCTTTAAAATCAGCAGGGGATTAGTGGTCTAATAGTACTAATAACTAGAATAAAAGATCACAACAAAAACCCAGGTGAGTTTTAGCAAGGGTTCCTTTGTCAAAGCTCTTTTCTGTGATCTTGATGGGACACTGATGTCACCTATTAGAGCCCAAAAGCAGAAAGCTGCCATCTCCAGCAGAAAAAGGAAAAAAAAAAAAAAAAGAGAGAGACCTATAAGTCTAACAGCTGGTGGTGGCAGCCTGTCAAACCGAGGAGAGTTAATGTCAGGAGCAGACGCGCGGCAGTCTCTCACTGTTATTCTACATGATTATTCCCAGGTGCCGGTGTGCGCTGAGCAGTAGCCTGGCTATTTATCACACCAGAGCTCTAAGAGCAGGGGAGGGGAGGGCGGGGGAGGGGAAGTGGGGAAAAGGTTATTTACACAGATAGTGGTACTTAGCGTATGTAATCAGAGGGCTGGGGAAAAACTCTGCCTAGGTCCCGGCAATATTTTCTCTGTTCACCTGACTTCAAGGGCTTCCTGGGCGCTGACAAGCCAGTAAGGCTCCAATGCTAGCATGTTGGGGGTGGTAGCTTTTCATCACTTGGACATCTGACCATGTCGGCCAGGGAGGGTCTTCAGGTCCAGCTAACTGACCATATGTACATGCAGAGGGGACTCCAGGGCAGGGCGGGGGAGGTCACTGCTGCTCCACCTACACTAACAAAGAGACGAGACAGTCACAAGGTGCTATCAGCCTGAGCAAGAGGAGCCCCCTGAATGCAAGGTACCCTCACTTGGCCTGAGTCAGGGTTCACCCCACAGGGCAGTGTGCCCTAGGTTTCTTCCATTTGCTTCCAGAAATCTCCACACCCATCATGCTATTAACCCCTCAGTACTGGGATTCTCTGAGCGCCAACAACCAAAGGAGTTTTATTTTTCTTAAAGTCAATATTCTTTGAGCATGCTGGGGCATATGTACTTAATGTTCACATTCTCTCAACACCCTAGCATTTGGCAGTTTTATGAGATTGCCCACAGTCATCTCTTAATTTAAAAGGCATTAGACAGAAGATTGCACTGCCATGGGGCAATCGGCTCTTTGGAGGAGACCCCTGCCTCCATCCGGTTATCACTGCTTCATTAGCAAAACAGCAAAGCTTCAAAACCCATTCCTTACATCAGGCACTGACCCTTTCTCGGAAGTCAATCAAACTGGAATTTTGGTCATGGGCCAACCAGAACAGCCATATCTTTTGTCATTCCTAGTTTTGCCTCTCCTATAAGTAATGGAGACTTGTCAGAACCAAGATCAAAGTGCTCTGTATTTTTTAAGGCTTGCTAGGCAGAAAAGGGGGGGTCCACGTTAATGGTCTAAGGCACCTTATCACCACCTCTGTTTTCAGAGGCAGATCCAAGTTCTCAGCACCTTATCCATGGAGCTACAATTCAAGACCAAAGCTCTCAACTGCAAAGTCCATGTAGTTTTCTATACAAATAGCTGAAAACTTTCAAAGCTAGTATTCAACTCATACAATGTAAAGCTTTACCCTAAAACTATAGGCTGTTGCAGGCACACTCCTGTGGCAGAGATGGTCACCCCTCCTCCTTCCATGTGAGCTGTTGGTCAGAGGCTCATGAAGCACCCAAACCATTGCAGGCCACTGCCAAAGCACTTGGTTCCCCAAGAGAACTAGGTGGTAAGACCTTCCTGCTGAGGATACCATGGGCTTCAGTACCAATACATCGAGAAATCAAGCTAGAAGAGAGATAGAAGCCATCTGCCAGCTAAAGGGTCATAGTGCTGGAAAGTGCTATGTAAGCTGCTGGGGGATAAAAGTCATCAACAGCATGAACAAACAGTGGGTCCTGAAAGCTACAAAATCAACCAGCCAGGCGAGATGTACCCACAGGTGCAAGAGTGGCACAGAAGTCATGGGGGGCAATCAACTGCTGATTGGATGTGAAGCTCACTCAGTGGCAGAGAATTCAGGCCTGGTACTGAGAACTAAGTCAGAAAATGTATGACTTGGAAGACCTTAGACCCTACAGAGAAGCTTCCACTGTTCATTGGTTAAATGGAGATACTGTACCCATCAAAAATGCCTTCTAGGTGCTAGAGAGATGGCTTAGCGGTTAAGGTGCTTGCCTGCAAAGCTTAAGGACCCAGATTTGATTCCTCAGTACCTATATAAGCCAGATGCACAAGGTGGCTGGAGGCCTTGTCACATCCATTCTCTTGATCTTTCTCTCTCTCCAGCTCTTTCTCTCAAATAAAAATAAAAAGAAATAAAAGTTAAAAAAAAAAAAACACTTTCTAAATACTATGTTGATCCCCTTAGATTAATGCAGCTCTCACTCTTGGTAAGAGAACTTGCATTTTATAGATGGTGGCAAATACTGGGGAGGCAAAATGACATGAAGAGAAAGCCAAGCGCCTAACACTAGACAAACCATCTCTACCACTCCCGTCAGGGCCCAGAGCACATTGCAGAGGAAGCAGCAGATTGACTATGTGTGCTGCACTCACTGCTTGCCAGAGAGACTTCTCCATCGATGCTGTGAAGATTCAGAACTCAGCAGAAAGAGGTTATCAAGAGCTCAACACTGCAGGGGATTTCTAGCATGCCCTCCAAGGATCAGGGGTAGAGGATGGGAAGACTGTGAGAGCCACAGGGTGGGAAGATGTCCTATGGGGCACCGTCCTCCCAAAACAAACTGACTGGTTCATTCACGATCTCACAGTAATTACCAAGAACCCACCAAGAACTGTACTTTTCTGAGTCCATAAATATTTTGACATAGAGGACAGAGGAGGAGAAAAAGAGTGAGACAACAAAACACAGGAGGACCCTCAATGGAAAGGAGGCAAAAGAGAGGGGACAAAAGAGATAACCCGATGGGAGTATAACCAAGGTGCAGTATGTTTCATATATTAACATTCCCAATGCAAATTTATAAAATGCAAGTTCCCAATTTCTCCTTGCAGTCAGGCTGAAATTGGGGGCAAGTTGGTGTTGTCATATCTCACCATGACAGACTGAGGAAAGTTTGTTTATTTCTATCTCCTCAATTAATAGTTTTTTTTTTTTTTATTTATCAGCGACTTCTACTTGCCACCATCTACAAAGAATATTTTCAAATACAAATCTCCACATTTGAATGATACAATAGATGTTGCTCATAAATTAACTAGCAGAGTCACATTAAGCTGTGAGGCACTGTTGCAAAGGGTCAAAACGTGCTTTCTCAAAACATCAAGGGTCAGCCACAGGAGGATTATTTTGACTCCCTACGCAGTCTACTGTCTTGGTAGTATTCACCTTTCTCTTCAGAATCTTGACACTGCTCACAAATCTTCAATGCATGCCTCGGAAGTTCAGTGTCTACCTCTTATTCCTCTTCTTTCTCTATCCCCCAAAGGCTGGTGCAAAATACAGATCTATTCCAATAAAGTCTGCTTTGCTGCAGGTGTAGAATGGTGAAAGATATAATCACAAAATGCATATGTACCTGCTTTCAAGCATACCTTAGATGCATTTACATTCTGTATTTTTTTGCCTCGTGGTAGAGATAGGACTCACAGCCTCGCTCACAGTAGCTAAGTGGTCAACCACTGAGTTACATCTCTGCCCACAATATTTACCCACAGACCCATTTCCAAGACATATTACAACACATTCCTTCTTTACTCTACAGAAAGGCAGGTGTAAGTTTCCTCATCTGATTTAAACACGTTTTTGAAATTTTTTTTTGTTTATTTTTATTCATTTATTTGAGAGCAACAGACAGAGAGAAAAAGGCAGAGAGAGAGAGAGAGAGAGAGAGAGAGAGAGAGAGAGAATGGGTGCACCAGGGCTTCCAGCCACTGTAAATGAACTCCAGAGGCATGTGCCCCCTTGCGCATCTGGCTAACGTGGGTCCTGGGGAATCGAGCCTCGAACAGGGGTCCTTAGGCTTCACAAGTAAGTGCTTAACCGCTAAGCCATCTCTCCAGCCCCTCATCTGATTTTGTGAACTGAGCAAACTAAAGTCTAAAGAGAAGCTACCTGTTCAGATCAGGAAAAGAAACAAACAGAAGCCACAGACTCTTCAGTAAGGTCTTTCATGCTATCAAATTCTGTAACGCAAATACATGTGTGCTTTGGGGAGATTCAGGGCTGAAGATCCGACACACCCTGGCCGTCCCACGTGCAGGGAAAGCATTCGCCCCTGGCTACAACCCCAGTCCGGTAGCACAGCCTCTTAAGTTTCTTCCCAGAGTCTTGCTTACACAAATATAATGGGCCTCACAGCCCCCAACTCCTTTCCCTCCTGAGGACAGAGCACATTTTCAAAGCCAATAAGTCTCTCTTTAGAGAGAACCTTCCTTCTAATGTTCTGATGGTTTCTTGTGTACCCACTCAGAAACTTTTCTGATGCAACAACAAGTGGGGGGGAAATCCCTTCATTTATATCTGTCTATGGAAACGGTACGTTCATTTGGACTGCTTATCCTTGTTACAAATCTGCTTGTCTGGGTCTCACTCCACAGCCTGGGTTGAGGTTGTTCAGCAACTCACTATAAACCACACAAACCAGCTTCCACCTCTGAAAACCCTCCTGCCTCAGCCTCCAGACTGCGGGGGATTACAGGGATGGGCCAACATGCCCTGCTAAAAAATATCATCAATGGAAATGAGTCTGAAATGTTTTACTTTAGGGTAACAACAACCAGCCACATATGATAGCACAGCCTGTAATCTAGGGGCTTGGGAAATGGAAGCAGAAAGATCAGGAGTTCAAGGTCATTCTCAGCTACATAGCAAGTTTGAGGCCAGTTTGGACTGTGTAAGACCCTGTCTCAGAGAAGGAAAAGAAGAATGAAAGTAAGCCAAATCTGACGCTGAGGAATAGAGTGCATAATGAAAAATCACTATTTCTACTTCTCCCGCACGTCGGGGTTTGGAAGTCAGCCGATAAATCAAAGGCGGCACTGGGGCCCGGTTTGTGTGAGAGAAGGCTCCGAAGCCGGCCCTGAACCCACCCCCTTCACAAGCGGTACTGTTTAAAGGCGCCTCACTGTTGGGGAAGTCATCCTCTCATCCACTAGCTTTTGCCACATGCCTCTACGTGCCAAGCTTCGGTTCAGGAGCCTTTGGGGAGCCCAGGGCCGGCGGGGGCGAAGGGTCGCCGCGGACCAGGGCGCAGTCCCGAGTGGGATGGTCAGTTAGGCCCAGGGCATTGTGGGAGCCCAAGGGGGTGGGGCAGGAGGGGATCAGCATGCGTGGGTCTCGGCCTTGGGAAGGGTGGGCGAGGGGAGACCCCGGCTAGGGCGGAGTTTGAGGACTGCGAGTTAGGGTCCGCAGGCGGAGGAAGGGCGAAGCTGGGGCCAGGGGGTTGCGTGGCCCTTGCCCGGGGCGAGAAGGGGCTGGGAAGGGCTTTGCAGCCGCGGGGCGTGCAGCGTGGGCTGTCCCTGCAGCAGACGGGAGGATGGAGTGCGAGGATGGAGTAGAAAGAACGGAGAGCCCCACGGAAGAGGAGAGGGAGACGGCGAGCCCTCACTGCCCTGCTCGGAGGACGGTCAGGTGCGAGCTCCAGTGGGCGCGGGCAGTGTCCGCACACCGCCCTAGAACTATCTAGAGCTCAAAGGAACGCCCTGGGCTTGATCGCGGGCACTGGGGAGGAGTGGAGCCAGCTCCCGGTGAGACAGGGAACCTGAGAAGAGCGTCAAGGACACGAGCCCCTGGGGTGGGGATGGAAGGGAAGGAGCGTGAAGCGGCGGACCACGGAGGACCGAGGTCTGCGGTCCACCAGAGCCGACGTCAAGGGGAGGCGCCCCCGCCCCAGCCCGCAGGAGGCCGGCTCTGCCCTTCGCTCCCAGAGCAGCAACACCGCAGGCTTGTTGAAGCCTGCCAATTCGACGGTTTCCCTCCTCTCCCTCTCTGCCCTGCAATCCCTTCCCAGCCAGGAGCCTCCTGCCCTCACCCAGGTGAGGAGTCTGTCAACACCAGCACCCCTGAGTCCACGGATAACTCATGGCCCGAGAAACGCCTAAAGGCCACATTCCTCAGTCTTCTGTGCATCCCTGGTTCTCCAGGACAACCAACAGGCCTTCCCCTCAGGAGTCACAAAGCTGATGGCATCCTCACCGAGCATTTCAAATCCCCCCACTTGACGCTGCTCCACACAGACCGCAGGCTCCAGCGCACACTTAAAGGGCTTGTTGCATTTGTCACGTGGCTAAAACAGCATGCCAAACACAGTGCACTGGCTTCTGAACACCAGAGGGTAGCGCTCAACTAAGATGAAAAATGAAAGGCAGAATATCTGGAGATGGATTTATAATTCAGTGACTTAGAATAGGGCATATAAGATTATATGGAGGAGGGGATTGGTGATTTTCCTCCTCCGAAGCCAGCATCAGAGCCCTAGGACCTGAGATCAGTACCTTCCATTGTCAGCACCTATAAAATTGTATGAAGGATGCTTGCCCCAGCTATTTTATAGAGGCACCTCCAGAATCCAGTGAAATGATCTCTAAGGAATCGGTCTTAAAAGAATGCACAAATGTAAATAAACATTAATGGTACCATTTATTTATACTTGTACAGTTATTGATACCCTTAATTGATAGAGCCCCAAGGAAATAAATACGGTGGGGGGGGGATCACATTGTTTAACAACCATGTTTAAGAATGTTCCTCTATACATATGTTTACATTCCAAAGAGAGTTTACATGGCCATAAGAAGTTATTAAGACTAAATAAATAAATAAAAAGACTACCATAGGGACCACTCATTCACGGGACCTCATACTTAGCAAATAGTACTGGCTCTAACCCTTGGCCACACAGAAGGAGATGGGATGAGCATCCACCGAGGCAGCGCCCGCCTTTAACCCCAGCCCTTGGGAGGCAGAGGTAGGTGGATCACCATGAGTTCGAGGACACCCGGAAACTACACAGTGAATTCCAGATCACCTGGGATAAAGACTCTACCTCAAAAAGCAACAACAAAAAAAGTGGACGAGATGAGCTACAAATGAACATGGATGCCTACAAATGCCCAGGATTTCTTAACCTATGAGTAAAGTGTTTGAAATAATGGGCCCCTCCAAAAGGAAAAGTGAAGAAGATATATTGTATGTGCTAATATCAAACTCCCAGTATCCTGTGAGCAAGTTTTCCTTATCTACATTAGGAAGTACATTTCTATTTCATTTGCCTTCACATTACAATAATTTCAAGCTAGTCAATAAACACCTGCTGCTTTAGCAGTAGGCCACGCTAAATTTAAATCACTGATTTGAATCATGATTTAACTCATCAGCCAAGAAGAACTGGTATTTTAAAAATTAAAACAAAATGGAGGTTTATTTTTGCCATCATGGCAATAAATGACATAAAACACACAGGTGTACAGACATACATTACTTTTTGAAAGAAAGTATTTAGAGATAAAATAAGTTGTTTAAAACATTCCCGTTATTTTTATTTTTGATATATATTTTATATGATGAAAACCAAACACCATACTTTTAATGTACTTTTCATATATCTGTATGTTTGTGTGTGTGTGTATATATGTGTGTGTGTTCAAGATAAGTGAAACATCAACTCAAATAGCTGCAGGACTATCTTTTCTAAGTTAACCATAGGTATTTTTCCAGTATATTAAAATCTAATAACCTTTACCAAAACAACTTAACATTTAAATTGTTTTTAATAAAAAAGGAATTACTTTCAATTACCAATCATTATAAGATAAGCAGCCTAGGCAAGTACCTTTGTTAATCAATGTTAATACTTATCAATAAACATTTATTCTTTCAGGGTAGTACCAATTTTAATTGCAGCACTAAAATTCACTAGGACATAGGAATGTTTATGTAAAACCACTCTTAGGCAGACAAGAACTAAACCCTGAACCTAAAATTAGAATATAAAACCAGCAGTACTCTGAGAGCTACATGGCTTTGGTTTGGTTTGGTTTGGTTTGGTTAGGGTGGGGTGAGTGAATTTTATTTCAGGGACCTTTGAGGTTAACAGCATTCTCTTCATTCTTCTATTCAAGACTTCTAATACTTCCTTAAACTATGACAATAAACAAAGTCCCACACCCAAGTTTTGCTGCATTACCTAATTTTATCCTGAATAAGGGTACATTTTCGTAAAACATTTAATCTCTGACATGCCTTAAAACTATAAAACTCTGAAAGGCAAATTTTTTGTTGTAACCCAATTAAAAATCAGTTTCAGAGGACACGGTGACTCGGGTCTGCGATCACGGCAATCCCAGGCAGAGGCAGGAGGGTCTTTGCACATTGAAGATCAGCCTGGTCTCCACAGCAAGCTCTGAGCCAGTAGGGCTACATGGCAAGGTCCTGTCTCAAACAACAACAAAATCCATCTGATGGCTGCCACAGCGGCCCACGCTTGTAATCACAGCACCAGTGAGACCGAGGCTGGAGGATTACCAAGAGGTCAAGGCCAGCCAACAACAGCAACAAGAAAAAACAAAATCCATTTTTAAAAATCACAATTTGATTTTCCTGTTTCTTTGAAGTCTAAAATTTGTGGTCAGAAGAATTAAAGGCTTTGAAGAATTTTGAAATAAACCAGCCTGAAGCTATTCAAAATTTACAGACAAGCAGCAAAATGAACTTAGAAATCCAGTCCGTTTGTTTTTCACTTTAATGTGTGTTAATAAAAGTTAGCTCAAAGCCACAGGAGTTTGTGGCCAAATAAAGGTGTAATACATACTGATAGCTCCCAGTCAAAACCCTGCAGCCTGGCTTCCTGTCTACAGTGGCAGAATGAGCAGATGGGGACCTCGGGTGTGTCTGTGGCCAGCCAAGTGTCCCCATGTGGGCAGTGAAGAGGGAGGGAGAATTCTGTGGCTGTTACCTCACCTTGTAAAACCTTCTGTCTTTCTTTTGCCCTTCCATAAACAGAAGTCATGTCTGACCCACGAGCTCAGCACAAACTGTGACAGGACAGTTGGGGCAGTGAGGCAGTTCTAGGTGACCCACCCACCGCCATGTCACAATCTGAGCACAGGTCCACATTCTGACAACATCCTCCTGGTGACCTGTGCTCTTGTTCTTTCCCTGTAGCTTGGCCCCTCCAGTCACCTCTGAGGAGGCAGAGAAGCAAATATTCCGCCAGCCATCCCAACCTGTACCCCTTTCCACTGCACACAGGTTCCCCCTCTCCCTCTCCCTCTCTCTCTCTCTCTCTCTCTCTCTGTCTCTCTCTTTCCCTCTCTTTCTCTCTCTCTCTGCATATCATCCTCCAGGTGCCTTGTTAGGGGAACAAAACAAATTCTCTCTCACTTGTGCTGCTAGAGAGTCTAATATTTTGTCAACCAGAAATGAAAAATAAACGTAATGTAAGCTGTCACAGAATCACGAAATGCCTCTGGCAGTTCTATCAAAGTAAGTAGACATGTAAGGACTCTTTGAAGAAATGAAACTGCAGTTTATCAAGTGTGATTTATAAGCAACACTGATTTAGCTGGTAGATAACACTGCTGTCTAATCATTAGTAGTCAGACAACAGCCATGTGAACACATCAATTATGGGCCACTGCCAAAGCCCTCGAGATCTTGGAGATTAACAGCCAATCCTCTGTTTTACAAGCTCACATCAAAAAGAATATTAATAAGAGGAGGGGCCATGTGAAAGCTTGTCAGAGTAATTCAGCCACTAAAACAAGGCTTTTTTTTTTTTTTTTTGTCTTTTTCCTCTGTCAAGTTGGCCTAAGGAACAAGCTGGCATGGGCTACAGAGAGCACCATGCTGCCGATTTCTCGGAAAACGCTTCTCACTAACATACGGGAACTCGTGTGGGTCTGCTAACTGCAGGCTTTCTATGTGTACTTTTAAATCCCCAATGACACAAATGAAATCATTAGTGAAATTATTTTTAAATTAACATTCACAGAAGAAATAATCACTAGCTTTATCTCCACTTCAAAATCAGAAACTTTATAAAATCTCAAATGTGCTCTATTTCTAATGCTTTTGCAATCCAATAAAATTTAACTGAGACTCCTAATACTAACCTGCATGCTACTTTCTTTCTTCAAATTAACATGATGCTTTCCATTGTAGAACAAAAATCATAATGTGTGCTAATTACTTAAATCTCTTCCTTACAACTATCCCAGGAAGACAAATATAAACCTACAAGTATTTCTGGAATCAAACCAGTTCTCACGACCCATATATAGAGAGCATTTACAAAACTCTATGTCACCATCACAGCATTCACTCCAGCTCTCCTTTAATGTACACATCCCTGAGGATTGCTGTATTTTTGGAAATGATCAAATTAAAGCAAACAGCTGGCAACTAATACTTTAGGGGGGTTCCAGCAGGTTCCCTAATATATGAACATAAGCCACTGTAAAATGTGTGGCCTGGGTTCCCTACAGCTTACAGATTTGTCTGTGTTTGGATTTGCAAAATGTTATATATTTACAAAGTGTTTTCCCATTATTTCATTTGTTGTTCTTCATTTGAAAATCAGCACGAGGTGGTGGTTGGTGGGGGAAGCAGGGGCATGAGGTGGTGGTTAAAAGGGGAGAAATCAGGGCTTTCCTGTCAGTAGTTAGGCTTATTTGGTCCTTGAGAGAGCTACTTAGCTCAAGGGCTCAATGATAGGCAACTTTAAACCAAAGATGCTGCACCTGGGAGTCAAGACTTTGTGGCATCTGAGATACCCTGAAGTTACAGACACTCAGGTTTGTATGTTTGTGTACGTTTTCTTTCTTCTTTTTTTTGAGTTCCTGGAGAGAGGGTGTATAAGATGTGTTCCGTTAAAAGCCCAACCTTCAAAACGGAGATATGAACCCACAGACTAAGGTGGTGAGTTGAAGGACAAGGGCAATACCACTTCTTCATTACAGTGCGCACACAAAATTCCTTGGCTAGATCCATGCGCATTTGATCTAAGCCTCAGTTTCTTTGCCTAAGAACCAGGGCAATGTTGCCTTATGACCTTTGAAGACTGTCATAAAAACATATAGGATATCACTTCGGAAGTACTACTGAACTAAACAAACATTCCTTGGGCTGAAGCTCTATTACAAGATTAATACTTATTTTATATTGGAAAGAAAATACCCTTCTGGGTAATACCTTCTGTGGAGATCTTAGTACCAGGACAGAAAGCTGCCCGTTGGCCTTGCTCATGTATCAGAAATCCTAAAAGATAGTAAGTTCAAGTTCTCATTCATGGGCACCATCTTCCTTTTCATTTCATTATGAAAGTTCTTCTCTTTATTACTTTTGTTGTTGGGTTTTGTTTTGTTTTGTTTTTGAGATGGGAGCACACCTCTAATCCCAGGACTCAGGAGGCTGAAGTAGGAGGATAACTGAATTCAAAGCCAGACTGGACTACACGGTGAGTTCCAGATCAGCCTGAAACAGAGTGAGATCCTGCTTCAACAAAAACAACAACAACAAAAAATTATATATGTTTTTGAGATGGGGCAGTTTTATGTAGCCCAGGCTGGTCTCTTGACTTGCACCACAATCCTGTCTCACCCTCCCAAGTGCTGGAATTACAGCTGTGGACAACCATGCCAGCCATGCCCAGTCAAAACTGAAAATGGTAAGAAAGACAGAGAACTTAGTAGAAGTTGTCCAAAGACCACCATCATGCATTTCTCAAAATCACAGAAGCAGCAGAATTCATTCAGTCAAAACAGACTTTTACCATAAATGTACATAGTTTCCATCTACTTAGTGCATATTAGAATAGGTTGGGGTTTGTTTTGGATTTTTTTTTTGGAAAAATGTGTTTTAATAACAGGTTAAATTAACTATGAAGCTTCAGGGTAAAAATCAAAACTGTATTTTTCAACAGTGGTCATGGTTACTAAAGTCACATGAATGTAATCAGTGATTGCATGTAGTCTTCAGATGGGTTGTGCTTCGAGGTCTTGCATAAATCTTAGCAGAAAGGCCATGTTCATGCCTGATTTCCTAAGGCTGCTACACACTCCAAACTCCTGGAGCGACTTTTTGAATGTTTTATTTAAAAATTAAACTGCTAATTAGGTCTAAACTGGCTATGACATCTTTCGCTTTTGATTGAATACTTAGGCTTTTTATAAATTTTATAAATTTATTTATTTTTATTTAATTGAGAAAGTAAGAGAAATAGAGAGAGAATGGGCATGTCAGGGCCTCCAGCTCCTGCAAACAAACTCTAGAGGCATACACCACCTTGTGCATCTGGCTTATATGGATCCTGGGAAATCGAACCTGGGTCTTTTGGCTTTGCAGGTAAGCACCTTAATTGTTAAAGCCATCTTTCTAGCCCTGTTTTGTTTTTTAGAGTAGCCTTCCATTTTAGCCCTGAGCATTTTATGAATAACATTTAGAGAAAAATGTGCCAACAAACAGAACATAGTACAGTCTTTCTGTGTAAGTCACCTTCATCTTTACCTTTGAACTCAGCAGGCAAACTCTACCTGACTTGCACAGGCAAGTGCAACTGGTTACACAGATAGACGGTGGCACTTTGAAAAATATAAAAATGCCTAAGTGCAAGGAATATGAAAGTTGAGATAATGCCCAGCAGAGTTTTTGCCTATGATCTCTTCCAGAAAGAAAGCCCAAAGATCTGGGCCATCATAAGACCATCTTCTACCCGGTCACTTGACTCAATCACCATCCAGTTGAACAAGCACTGGCTGAGGTAAAACTAAGCATGAGGGCATCTGTGTGCCCAGGGGTCTCACGCCCCACAGAGCAAGACAGCAGTGGAGTCAACAAGAGTGGAGGAAACACCCGCACTTTTGGACTGGAGCATGCACAGAAATCCAAGGTATTTTCCTTTTTTAAAAAAGAAAAGAAAACCCAGCTGACCAAAAGACACGACCTCCACAGACAAGACCTACAGAAGAAATATGCCCAATTGTGTGCTTTAGACACCAGCCTGAACATGCCCTTCTGCCTAGACTTCATTGATCTGCTCACTACTGAGCCGAAGGGACCAGGCAGCTAAGCAAAGCTACGGCTCATGGTTTCCACTTAAGCAGTTGTTTGTACAGAGATGGTTCTGCCCTAGGATTCTAGAAGCAGAGTATTTCCTGGCTGTAAATATTCCAGGGCTGGAACTGCAAATCATTAGTGTTTCCTGCTCTACCTCCCATTTGGCCAAGTGCAGTAATTATTACCTGTAAAACACCTTCACGAACTCATATTTAAAGCATTATTATGGTGATTTCTCTATAAAGAACCACCTTTTTTTTTTCCTCAAAGTAATTTTTCATTCCTAGGAGGGAGGTAGGGAGGAAGGGAGGGACAGAACCTTCAGATGAATTGTCCGAGTATTTACTGAATGAGCACAACGTAAATAAAGAATTAACACAAGGCTGGGACCTGGGGCTCAGTGTACAGGGAAAGCATGGTGGGGGTGGGGCACTCCTGGGACACTGAGAAGTACAAGCTCTCATCGAGAATCAGTATTTAGGGCTGGGGAGCTGGCTCAGTGGTTCAATGCACTTGCTTGCAAAACCTGCCAGTCCAGGTTTGAGTCCCCAGTGCCTACATAAAGCCAGATATACAAAGTGGCATGAGCATCTGGAGTTCAATTGCATCCATACTTTCTATCTAGCTATCTATATCTCAAATTTAAATATATGTATATATATATATATGAAATATTATTTAAATTTAGGATACAAGAAATTTGGATATTGACCAAAAATTATTTACATAGAAATATGAGTCACAAAGCCAACAAAGTGAATATCATACCTTTTAGTTAAAGATCTTAACAGTTAAATTGGTGGTTTGATTGAGGTGTTCCCCCATAAACTTAGATGTGCTGAACACTAGATTCCCAGCTGATGGCCATTTGGGAATTAATGCCTCGAGGAGGAAGGGTTTTGTTAGGGGCAGGCTTATGGGTGTTATAGCCAGTTTCCTCTTGCCAGTGTTTGGCACACTCTCTGGTTGCTATGGCCCATCTGTTGTTGGCCAGGAGGTGATGTCCGCCCTCTGTTCATGCCTTCATTTTCCCCTGCCATCATGGAGTTTCCACTAGAGTCTGTAAGCCAAAATAAACCTTTTTTTTTTTCCATAAACTGCTATTGGTGGGGTGATTTATGCTAGCAATGCAAACCTGACTGCAACAAGTACCAACAGAAAAGAAGTTTAATAACCTTAAAATAAGAAAAGTCTTCCAAAAGCAATAGAAAACCTAGCAGTCATAAAAGGCCATGAATTACAAACCTTACTGTACAATTTAAGATATTTGCATGAGTGGGGGGAAAGACAAGAATATATGGAATCAAAAAAAAAGTTAAGACACATGAAAACTATTTATAAAACATGAAAAAATAATGCAATTTGGATTAGTATACATTGGAAATATTTTCAAGTCAACAAAAAATTGCTAACAGCTCACTATAAAAGTAGTCAATGAATATAAATGATCAATATGTAGAGAAAGAAAGCAGTACTAGATTGTACACATGAAAAATACAAATTAAAGTAATGGCTTACTATCAGATTAGCACTGAAACTGGGAAATTATGATCTGTGGTGCCAAGTTGTAGTAACAGTACCTTTCATGGGCCAGTGCTGGTGGACACACAAACTGATAAAATCGAGTCAAGGAAAACTATGTGAAATACATACAAGCAAAGATATTCACAGGAATATTTTTTTGCAATTGAAAAGTACTAGAAACAACCAAAATGCTCTCATTTAGCTCCAAGGGTAGAACAGAAAGTGGAGCTGTTGATACACAGCCCCAACCCCAGCATTGAGGAAGCAGAAGCAGGATGGTCAGAAGTTCAAAGTCATTCTAAGCTACACAGGCCAACCTGGGCTCTTTGAGACCCTATCTCAGAAAAATAAAAACAATTCAGGAGGGATATGTGGTATCCTAAACACAGAGCTAGGCGACAAGGACAATGTGGGGATCTGTAAGGGTTTTAATCTGCATAGGACATGAAAATGTAAGTGCGTAGGCTTGGCCAGACGGAGGGCACTTCAGAGCGGACCCACGAAGCGGAGAAGGAGCTGGCTCTTCTGCTGTAGTGAAGCCTAGCTGCATCGTCCCCTCCCAAGGTGCAGGGAACACAGGAGAAGAAGGGAGGATGAAGAAGAGTGCTGTGGAACCCAGGTGTCTGGACATCACCTGGCCCCTGCATTCATGAACTCCCAACAGCTGTTATCTGCACAAAACCTACACAAAGTAGGGCCCGTCAGCACCCCATGATGGACAGCAGAGGGGCTCAGGAGGCCCATTCCTCCTTGAGGAGCTAATGGTCGACAATGGTTACTGGGGAAGGGGAGTCATTTCTCTCATGATGGAGCCACTGGTGAGTGGTGGGAAGGGGTTCAGGGGGAGTGGAAGTATGCACAAAGAAGGCTAATGGGGAAATAAATGATCAAAGTTCTATCTCTGTGTGCATGTATGAAGTTACGTATGAAATTGTCAAAGTAAAAATTTTTAAAAACGGTTAAAAGGAACTGGCCCTAGGAAACAAGCTAGGGAGTGTAGAAGAAGGTAACGGTCACTCTGTAACATAGCAGTCAGGTTCATTTACTGCTTTCTTCACTAAAAGAAAATCATTTTAGAAGTGTTTTAAGGTTAAGACAGGCAAATCTCTTGCTCAAGGCTGCCATGCACATAGCAAAACCATTCCACACCAAAACAAAACAAAAAATTAATGCACTAACTATGATTAGTTTCTCAGACTAGTCTCCAAAGTTGGAGACATGGTTTTACGTTTTGTTTTGGTTTTTTTTTTTTTTTTTTTTTTGGGATGGATGAGTTGTTTTGTTTGTTTGTGGCAAGGCTATGTGTGCCCAAGACTGGCCTGTAACTTGTGATCCTCCAGTCTCAACCACGTGAGTGCTGGGAGTACAGTCGTGCATCACCAGGCCCAACATGAAAGCAGGTTAGACCCCCAAGGGAATATGCGATTATGGGCAGGGGTGAGAGAAAAAGGTCTGGGTTTATATTATCATGCCATCCTTTTATATTTCTGTTTGTTAAATGTAATAATAACATGCATAAATAACACACACGTGTGTACACCTAGAGATGCCTAGAAAACACCCTCCCTGTGAAAGTCAGGATCTTCAGCCACTGTCTTCAGAGGAAGGCACTAGCTTGTCCACTCCCAGAAAGCAACCTTGCACGTGAAACCAGCTGACAGAATTCACACAAGACATCACCTCATCTCCTCAGCCCCATGGAAATGAGCATGAAACAGCATTCACACAAGACAGCACCTCATCTCCTCAGCCCCATGGAAATGAGAATGAAACAAAATTCACACAAGACAGCACCTCATCTCCTCAGCCCCATGGAAATGAGCATGAAACAAAATTCACACAACACATCACCTCATCTCCTCAGCCCCATGGAAATGAGAATGAAACAGAATACACACAAGACAGCACCTCATCTCCTCAGCCCCATGGAAATGAGGATGAAACAAAATTCACACAAGACATCACCTCATCTCCTCAGCCCCATGGAAATGAGAATGAAACAAAATTCACACAAGACATCACCTCATCTCCTCAGCCCCATGGAAATGAGCATGAAACAGAACTCACACAAGACATCACCTCATCTCCTCAGCCCCATGGAAATAAGAATGAAACAAAATTCACACAAGACAGCACCTCATCTCCTCAGCCCCATGGAAATGAGCATGAAACAGAACTCACACAAGACATCACCTCATCTCCTCAGCCCCATGGAAATAAGAATGAAACAAAATTCACACAAGACAGCACCTCATCTCCTCAGCCCCATGGAAATGAGAATGAAACAGAACTCACACAAGACATCACCTCATCTCCTCAGCCCCATGGAAATGAGAATGAAACAAAATTCACACAAGACATCACCTCATCTCCTCAGCCCCATGGAAATGAGAATGAAACAGAACTCACACAAGACATCACCTCATCTCCTCAGCCCCATGGAAATGAGCATGAAACAATATTCACACAAGACAGCACCTCATCTACTCAGCCCCATGGAAATGAGCATGAAACAGAATTCACACAAGACAGCACCTCATCTCCTCAGCCCCATGGAAATGAGAATGAAACAAAAGGAGCAGAAGTTAAGTTTATGGAGAACTTCTCCACCCCAAGATCACGGCAGCCAGCCCTCCCCTCCACTTCCTTCCTCCTTCCTCTTCCCCTCTCTCCTGGTCAAGCCACTCTGAAGCTGGTATCTCCTTACACACATGAACAGTCCCCACCTCAGGGCTTTGGGGTGGTGGTAGGTCTTCTCTAGGTCTGGAAAGATGCTTCCACAGGAAACCAAAGGACTTGCTACTCGAAGGCAAATGAAAGCTCTCTGTTCCTACCATCTCCCTCTTCCGCCTTCCCCTGACTTCTTCCTCCAGAAGCTTAGGTCACGCCCAGGGGCAGGGAGCCGCTTTGTTCAACATCATGCTTCAAACCCAGACACATGCATTCAAAAGCTACTTGTTGAGTGAAGAGATGATAAAGAAATGAAAAACTAAATTGAGACAAGGTACACTTACAGAACACAAAACAGTCACTATCACTAAACCACAGAAGGAAGACATGAAGAAATGAATATGGTGCTGTTTCTACAAAACCTTTATTTTAGAAAAAAGCAGAAAAGTTTTCTTATCACATCTTCTTATCACAGCAACAACTCTGCCTGGCTAGGGGTGCAGCTCCCTGACAGAGGGGGCATGCTCAGCATGTGCCAGGCTGTGACACAATCACCAGGAACAAAAATGTGCTGCTTTGTGTTGCTGGGGAGGTGGAGATGAGGGTGGTGAGGGAGAACTGGGGCTGTCTGTGTTGTGTTTCATCTTTAGCCACAAATTCTATGAAACCCCTGCATGTCTTTGACTTCCTCTTGCCACAGTGGAGGATCTGCCTGAGCTCGCGAGGTCCACAGCAGCACTCATGGGCCCAATTTCCCCTCCCTGACCACCACAGCTATTCTAATCTTTTCCTACTCCCTTCTTTTCAGCACACAAATAGCCGACTGGAGTTCTGCACATTAAGGATGATATTTAAATATTCCTGACCTTATGTTGTCTTTAATTGAAAGAAGAGGGGTGTGTGTGTTTTCACCTTCTCCCCCTCCACCCCCCAGAAAGCCTAGGCCATCAGTGAGATCTTTTTATTTCCCTACCCTATGCTTGACTGCAGGACCATCAGCGTTGAGGTTAGCAGCAGGCAGTCCGCTCGGCATCTCTTCCTAACCTGACTTCTTGGCAACACTCAGCACAGGCACTCACAGCCTCCTGGGTGGAATTTGTCCCCTAGCCTAGCTGTCCAGATGCACCACGTTGTCTGGGTTTTCCTCTGCAATGCATGTTTTTCTGGCTCCATTTAAGGCTCCACTAGTCTCTCCTGAGGACACTAACTCTATAGGTGACCTTTTTCCAGCCCAACAACTTTAAAGTCAATCTAATATATACCACCTCTCCTCATCTATGCCTGCAGTCCTGGAAATCCCACTGAATGAACATCACAGTACCACTTAGCCTCTAGCCATATATCAACAGCAAATCATAGCCTGGTGTGCACATGCCTGTAATCCCAACACATGGACAGTGGAAGCAAGAGGATCAGAACTTCAAGGTCATCTTCAGCTACACAGCAAGCCCAGGCAACTTGAGTGAGTCCCTGTTTCAACAGACAAAAAAAAAACAAAAACAGGAAGAAAGGAAACCAAGACCTGATCAACCGCTGAAATCCAGCTGTTGTCCACAATTCTCTCTTTTATTCTCCCAAGTCCAAGTCCTAACCTATCTACTAGATCTTTGGACTGTGTGGCCACTTTCAACCATAACTACCAAAGACCTCTGGGTCTCACAGGGACTCCTCCAGACATGTGGAAGTGATTCCCGTGCTCCCCTTCCTGCTTCTGAACAGTCCTTCACACTGCAGTCCAAGGGAAGCCTTTTACAAATATATATTTATTTACTTAAAAGAGGGAAAAAAAAAAAAAGAAAGAAAGGCAGATAGAGAGAAAATGGGTGCACTAGGACCTTTAGCTGTTGCAAACAAACTCTAGATACATGTGCCACATTGTGCATCTGGTGTACTGGAGAATCCAACCTGGGTCCTTAGGCTTCGCAATCAAGTGCCTTTACTGCTAAGACATCTCAGTCATTCTCCACTTTATTGTCCAAGATGGTCTCTAAAGGAGCCCAGCACTCAGCAGTACATTTTTGGCGGTTGTATAAGCGTCCTAGGGATCTGAACTCAGGTCCTCATGCGTGTATGGTATCCATTTTACACACTGAGCCCTCTCCCCAGACACAGGGGATGCCTTATTAAAAATAAACTAAGCCAGGCTGGAGAAATGGCTTAGTCATTAAGATGTTTACTTGCGAAGCCAAAGGACCCAGGTTCGATTCTCCAGGACCCAGGTAAGACATATACACAAGGGGCACATGCAGCTGGAGTTCTTTTGCAGTGGCTAGAGGCCCTGGTGCACATATTCTCTCTTTGTCTGTCTCTTCTCTCTCTCCTTTCAAATAAATAAAATTAAATTAAAAAATAAATTAAACCATACTGATATTCTGTGGCTCAAAATCTGGAAAGGGTTACTTATTCAAACTAGAATCCAAACCCCTTTCCATGGCCTGCAAGGCTCTGCATGACCTGGCCTGGACCCAAATCGAAATCCAATCTGGACACGGTGTATGCAAATCTCATACCATGTGTGTTGTCTGAGTGGATTTAACGCCTGTGTAGCCAGCCGAGAAAAGACCGGGAATCATGCGCAGCAAAACGTGCTGATGCGCAGTCGATCGGGCTCCGAGCTTCAGCTAGCTCCCTGCCAGAGCTGCCTGGGCGTCGTGGCTCAGTGCGCAGGCGCGGCCTTTCCGCGAGTTGCTCTTTCTCCCCATCCTAGGGCCATCCTTGACACAGGTCTGCAGAGCTTCAGAAACACAGCTGCCTAAGGCCTGCACCGCGACCTCTCCCTTCTGAGTGCTTCCTAGCTCAGGTCGTCTTCTGCAGCACTGCTAAGCCAGTCCACAAGCAAGGGGTGCCTCCTGCTCCGCTGGCTTTTTCTTCAGTGGCTCCCCAGGGTGTCCTGAGATGGTCTGAGATTTCCAACAGAAAGGCACCCCTGAGCACTGTCAACTCTACATTCCTCTCCTTTCCCCAAAGCAAACCTTTCCAACGAACAAGTATCACAGCTTGTATAACACGATAGCGGACGGAGCTCGCTCTTCTTCTGTCCTGGGTCCTTGGGGAGCCAGGGGCATTCATTCATTGTGTGCATATTGTCAGCTACGCACACCGCTCCTCTTCCTAGTCCTCATGGTAACTTTATTAGGTACATTAGAAATTGGTAATAATTTCTA
The DNA here is from genome assembly GCF_020740685.1 of Jaculus jaculus. NCBI lineage: Eukaryota > Metazoa > Chordata > Mammalia > Rodentia > Dipodidae > Jaculus > Jaculus jaculus. The sequence goes on along the minus strand of NC_059113.1, from coordinate 2,505,851 downwards.
GGAAACACAATAACATAAATGGACATGTTCATGAAATCTGTTGATAGGCAATAAAAACAGAAATATGCACCACTAATATTACTTGCAAGTTTGTCCAGTGTAAGGACAAGGTCCATCTAGGATCTCTTTTATTTGTCAAGTCCCTGTTTGAATTGTACTCTTTCTATTAGTGTATAAAAATACATTTTAAACAAACAAAAAAATGTCAGATCCTGCTCCAGCCTCATCATTTTCACCTGCTCTAAGTATCTGGAGAAGTCCCCACACAAAGGGCTGGAGATGTGGCTCAGCAGCAGACCACTTCCTAACATGAGCGAGGCTCCAAGGTAGATTCCAGCATGAGAGAAGGGGGGGGGGAGGGAGGGAGAGAGAGAAAGAGAAAGAGAAAGAGAGAGGGAGAGAGAGAGAGAGAGAGAGAGAGAGAGAGGGAGAGAGGGAGGGAGGGAAGGAGGGAGGGAGGGAGGGAGGGAAAGGGTAGATATCTCAAAATCAGCCTAACAGACAAGATGACTACCCAAGGGGTGTGACTGAAGACCTCTGACAAAAGAGGTCAAAGCTCTTAATAAATTGAGTTGAGGTGGACAGCCAAGGTGGGGGTAGAGGTGACTAAGTAGATTAGGAACTCATCAAAAAGAAAAAGATATTTCTTAGAAGAGTTTAGTTAAGGGGAGCAAAGAGAAGGTAGCCTCTGCTGTGGAATGCTGGAGCTGTTCGTTAATCTCGCCTTGCATACCTTTGGCGACATGACGACCACTCAGACTTACACGTCCCCCGCTGCAGGGCGCGTCTGTCCTGGTCTATCTTAACCCAAGTCCTCAGAGTATGAAAACCACCAAACAAGCCCAGCTGCCCTTTCGTCTGTCTTCCCAACTATGCAAGACACCAAGTGCTAAGAATTTTATGATCAACTACGAAAGGAATTTGTATATGGTAAATATAACACATTTATCTCATTTATTGACACTTTCTGGATATTACAAAACATGTTTATTTATGTACGTCTGGGTACATTTCTATTCCTGTGCAAAAAAAGTGTCCACGTTGTCTTCCTTGTAGATCATTTTCTAAACAATCATTACTAATAACCACATAACAAAAAACCCATAAGCTCACCTTTTGTCCTGCTACTTCTTAAACTCCACAACACATTACTGTTCTTTTTTTTCTAATATTTTGTTGATTTATTTATTTGAGAGAGAGGGAAAGAGAGAGATGAGGAGACTGATAAAGGGAGAGAATGGGGGCACCAGCACCTGTGCCACTGCAAACAAACTACAGACTCATGTGCCACCTTGTACATCTGGCTTACTGGGGAATCAAACCTGGGTTCTTAGCCTTTAGAGGAAAGCACCTTAACCGCTAAGCCATCTCTCCAGCCCCAAACCATTCTTTTCTCTCTCAGTATAATTCCAGGTAATGCAGACAACGTTCATTATAGAACCTATCAGCCTGGCTTCTTCACAGATAATTTATGGGAAGCAAAGATAATTTATGAGCTCGAGATTTAGGTCAGCAGTGTCTCAGCTACAAAATGTGGAGGGCCAATTTCTTTCATTTAATCTGTGATCTGCACCAGCAGCAACTGAAAGGAGGAGGAGGTCCACGGTTTTGAAAGCATCAGCTCACATTATGGTATTTTGTACTTATTGCTGTCAAATGCAAAACTACAGGGGAGGAGGAAGGATAAAGACCCAGCGCAAATCACCACCTTCCCCACTGAGCACAAGTCTATCTATCTCTGCTTCTGCTTCTCGGGACTCAGAGAGTTCCAAGAGGGGAGAGCAGCACACGAGCCTCAGGCAAGAGAAGGATCTGCCCAAATGATGAGTGGAGGGCCCAAAGCCCGTGAACAAGAATGACCAGCAACGAGGAAGTGGGAGCGCAACACGCCTCAGGAAGATTCCTCTGAGCCTAGGAAAGGTCAAACACACACCAGGAACAGAACTCAGTAAATCCTTCAACACTCATCACTGCTATTCTGATACTGTTTGCTCATGATGTAGTCATCAAGTCTTTAGGCCGATTTGTGCCTGTATGTGTGTGTGTGTGTGTGTGTGTGTGTGTGTGTGTGTGTGTGTGAGTGCATGTGACTATATGTATTTATCAGTATGAATATATATACAGGCTATAGTTAGTGATTCATGGTTACTTTTAATTCTTTTCTGGTTGTTGTTGTTTACTTGCTTCCCACACTATTCCAAAAGGGTAGTTTGAAATCTTTCCAATTTTTACAATTAAATCTACCATCTGGACAAAAATCTTCACATTCACTAAATTAGTCACAGATTTTGTGGGTAAACTGAGAAACTAAATGCTATGCTCAGCGCTAGGATTTAAATCACATATACCACAGCAAAACACTCCTTCTCCAATAACCTCTCCAGTCACACACACACTCAGGCTGAAGTAACATGGAGGCAAGCGCTCTGCGCTGCTCAGCACTGCTCAGTTGTTTGTTCCGAGTGCCTGAAGGGAGCTGCAACAAGTCCCAAATGAAACTCTTCAGAAACCTCTCACAATTTGTTTCAAAGACAAAAGAGAAAACAGTACATTTCTTTTTTTTCACCAGTATGTACCTCCCTCCTAGTCAGCAAATTAAAATCCACCTTGGCCCTGAGTGGTGGCTCGTGCCTTTAACCCCGGTACCGGGGAAGCAGGGGTAGGAAAATCAGGCAAGGCCAGCCTGGGCTACAGAGTGTAGTCTTGGTCTGCCTCAGCTATAGTCAGACCCTGTCTCAACCAAAATGCAGTTTGAATACCCTGACGCAGTCTATAGAATGTTCAAATACAAAAGTCTTCCAGCCTCTTCCGAATTTACTGCAAAATATCAGAAAAGGAAAGATCAATGTACTTGAGATTTCACATACACAGAGCTGAAATCCAACCTAGCAGGCTATCCTGTGCTGCCACTGACACCTGATAGTAGGAATTAAGGACTTCCTTCAGTCCTGATACTAGGTATTAAGGACTTCCCTCAGTCCAAAACTGTGCAGCATCATCTGTTGGAACCTCTGTAGCTGTTTTACTCCAGGTAACTGGAAACACAACTTTGCAGAAAGAAATGATGCACATGAGTTTACACCAGGTTTGAGATTCACATGGTAATCTTTCAAAGTAGACTTTAAGTCTTTAGTATAAACTAAGAAAGAAAGTATCAGTGTAGTATAAACAAGTTTCTAAAACTTATTTTCAGAGTATCTTAGGTTAGCTTTTTCCCCCTATGTTTTAAATGGGTAACAACAACAACAACAAAAAAATCCTTAAATAGTACATAAGAGAACAGATTAAAAAGGACTGGACGACACAGGGCATGGTGGTACACTTATAATCTCAGTAGTACCTGGGAGGCTGAGGTTGGAGGATCGTCATGTGTTCAAGAGAAGAAAAACAAAAATAGGAGCAGAAGAGACAAAGGATTCTTCTGCTCATATTAAATTGTTATGTGCAATAAACACAGCCTCTACCACCTTCAAACTCTTTATATATAAGAACAAAAGTAAACACTTAAATAAAAGCTATGTATAAACCAGGCATGGTGGCACATGCCTTTAATCCCAGAACTCAGGAGGCAGAGGTAGGAGGATCACCATGAGTTCAAGGCCAGCCTGAGACTACACAGTGAATTCCATGCCAGCCTAGGCTGGCATGAGACCCTACCTCAAAAAGAAAAGAAAAGAAAAGAAAGGAAAGGAAAGGAAAGGAAAGGAAAGGAAAGGAAAGGAAAGGAAAGGAAAGGAAAGGAAAGGAAAGGAAAGGAAAGGAAAGGAAAGGAAAGGAAAGGAAAGGAAAGGAAAGGAAAGGAAAGGAAAGGAAAGGAAAAAGGAAAAGGGAAAGGGAAAGGGAAAGGGAAAGGAAAAGGAAAAGGAAAGGAAAGGAAAAGAAATAAAAAAAGTTATGTTTAGATGGCGAGTTTTAAATCTTTGGATATTTTCACATTGTGAGAACACTGACAAATTGGTAAAAAGCCTTTTTGCCAGTAAAGATTAAAACTGCAGGGATATTCAAGCTTGCATAGCCTCTAGGCTGTCATAAATATTAACAGGAGCCTTGCTTTTCATTGTCACACATATGTTTTGGTTTGTTAACTAAACCTAGATTGCGCACTCATTAACATTCAAACTACTACCAACGAAATCAAATTTTAGTGATTATTTGTAGTTTTTGCATTTTGGTAAAAGATGAATTTTTAAACACATTTTCATAAATTTGGTCTGCTTAATGACTAGCGATCGTTCTTTTAAAAGAGTGAAAATTTGAAAGTCTGCAGCTTTAGAACTTACATTGGATCCTCACCCCTGTCTCTTGGCTCACTAGTATAGGAAAGACTAAGAGGAAAGCATCAGACACAAGCAGCAGCACATTGACATGTCCCTGGTAGCTTGACAAGAAGCTTTTAGACCTAATCTTCCACACACTCTTTGCTCACCAATTTCTACATAGCCATTGCTTACAACTCTCTACAACAAATGGATAAAGTAAAGCTATCACCTGTGACTTAAAATAAAGACTCATGCCATTTCTAGAAGACAAAAATATCAAAATAATAGTACCAGAGCTTAAGGAAGAGAACAGATCACCTCAGCTGACTGAGGTTTGATAACTCCAGTTTATCATTTATCACTTGGGTATCTAGTAATGAATGAATGGTTTTAATATGACAGAACAAATAGGTTTATACATGGCCAATCAGAAGACTTATGTGAAAAAAATAACACTTATATCCTGAGTTACCAGAAAAGTGTGACCGTTGGTAAGCAAAAGAACAATTTGAGATAAAGGGTTTCACTCCCAAGATTAATGTAAAAATAAAAATAGTGAACCGGGAAGTGTTTAGAATAATACTTCTGGAAAACAACTGAGTAGAGATTTATACAAGTCTATTCATTCAAAAGAAGATCAGAAGGCCAAACTACAACTATGGAGCAAACTCCAAGATTTCTGGTACTATATTGGTACGTCTGATCTCATTCTTCAACAAACCTTGCTGACCGTCGTCAGACTGCTAGATAGCAGCTCTTTGCCCTCAATCACTACTCCATTCCACTGCCTTCCTGAAGATCCACCCCCGTTTCTTTTTTTCTTTTTTTTTCCTTTTTGGTTTTTCCAGGTAGGGTCTCACTCTAGTCCAGGCTGACCTGGAATTCACTATGCAGTCTCAGGGTGGCCTCGAACTCACAGCGATCCTCCTACCTCTGCCTCCCAAGTGCTGGGATTAAAGGTGTGCACCATCATGCCCGGCTTCCCATTTCTTTTCTAAACCATGCCACTACCTATAAAAGGGGAGGGGGCTGCAAAAGGCACCAAGTGTTCAAGAGAATGCATTGTCTGCCCACCCTGCCTCCAAAACGTGTTTCTTCTGCTCCCCACCTCCTCCACCTCTCAGCTCAGCGTCACTCAAACTGGAAAAGTCAGCAACGACTTCTAACCTTCTCTCAGCTAGGAGAATCTTAGGATTTTAGCTTCATGACCACAGCAGCAAAGAAATAACAACCTGCACACCCAAACCCCTTGTTCTTAACAGCTTAGAAAGGGCTCTTGGCCAGGCACACCATTAAATAATTTATTCTTTGTTTCCTTTGCAGAAAACAAGAAGGGAGTTGAAGGAACAGTTAAGCATGGCCACCAAATAGCACTGAGCATTCAACTTCTGGGCCTCACAGCCTCATTCCTTCACCTCCTACTGTACAGGGTTTAGTGACAGAAGAACTCTTAATCTGTAAACAAATGGTTTTGCTCTGCAATTAAACTATTCATTCGTCTTTTTTTTTTTTTTTTAGCAGCTTGGCTGCTGCCAACCAGAGACTTCTAGATTCTTCTATTTTTAGTTCTCTCAACGGTTAAAAGGCAATAAGCTCATTTGGAGTTTATAAAACTGTGCACCATCAACAAAAGCATGCAATGCTTCCATGATGCACAGGCTCTGGAACATGCACAATGAGGGGCTGTGTGTAGTCTCCCCCCAAACAAAAATGCACAGCCCAATTAAGCGCCCTGGGAGCCTTCGGAGCAGTTATGCTAAGTTGCAAATACAGCAAGATCCACTTGAACTCCAACTGTCTTGTGTGCTTTTCCTCCCAAGATAGGGGAAAGGCTGGAGCAGACTGACCTCATTAAAGGGTAATTAGTGAACCCCAGGACTTGAGGGGCTACCACAATCATGGTCTATTGTGAGTAGTTTACTATGAGGCTACTATTTTTAAAAAAAGAAAAACAACTAGAAGGTCTCCACAATCTGAAAGGCAGTGGTTTACAATTTTTAATGATTTCTATCTGTGTTTCTTTTTCTATTTACTACCAGTCACTGAATAAGAAAAGAAGCAATACACAAAGCATTTCCATTTCTTTTACGGAATTTTTTTGCATACTTTGAAAAGCTTACTTGAAAAAAAATTTAAGTAATTTATATCCCATATGTACTTTTTTAAAGCAAGATAAGTTCTGCGTAAGTGTAGAAAGGCCTATCTCAGGATTATAGAAATTGAAAATAGTACATAAATGACAGTAAATATCAATCAATATGGGTTTATTACATTAACTATGATGTTGAAAAAAAAATAATGGATACATCTATTTACATGTGAAAGTGTCCTTAGAAAGGAACACAGTGAGTTGATCAACATAACCACTTTACCATCAATAAAATCCTTCACACCTCTTTAAAGCCCATTACTGCTGTTGATATCAATCTGCCAAGATACTGGAGGACTGAACTCTACTATAAAATGCGCCAATAAATTTAACTGTTTACGTTCTGTAAGTACCACCACCTTCGGCATATGCTAAACCCCAGGCTCACTGTCACGTACTGAAATTCTCCAGCACAGTGCTTGAGAGCCTCATTTCCAAGGCTGTCTCGTCTTTGTCCACCAAGATTTAAACAACTCCAATACTGACACATTTACAGTGAGGTGGGTGGGAATCTTGCTGGAAAGTCTCTGAAAAGGGGGAGGCGGTCTTGGAGTAATGAGAGTTGGTGTGCACGGAGGAGAACCACCCCCGACCCGGGATCGGTGCCCTGGCTCACAGCTGCCTGGAGCGGGTGCACGGCTACCGAAGCGCCGGGCCTGGACCCGAACTCTGTGCCCCGAAGCCCAGCGCCCACGCGTGATCGCGGGCATCCCACGACAAGGCGAGCGCACACAGGTGCTTGGGCAAATCTGCTTCTGCGGTGGTCAGAAGTCAACTGTGTCCCGGTAGAGCAGCGTGCAGGGCCCCTCCCGAGCCAGGCACCCCTCTGACTGTTAGAAACACGCCTTCTGCGCGCAGCCTTAACCCACGAGCCTCCCCGGGAATGGCCGGGGACGGCGCAGGCTCAGGAGCCCGAGCACCGCCCGCAGCGCGCGGCCCCGCGCGTGCGCCTCCCGGGGGCGCGCAGAGGCCCCGCCGTCGGAAAGTCTTCCTCCGCAAGTCAGCTCGGGGGCTCAGAAATAAATATTCAAGAGCATTAATTTGTTTCTGGATGTGTGCGCGCAAGTAAAACAGCAGTCATAATGTGGAAATTTCAGTCACATTTTGCAGCTAATTGGAAGCAGATTAGAATTCCGCCTCGGGGGAGCGTCGTCAGCCGACCGGGAGGAAAGAGGCGCGGGCGGGCGCCGAGCCCGCAGATGCGCCGCGCGGGCCGGGGGCGCGCGGCCCCGCCCCGCCCGCCCGCCGGGGGCGCGCACGCACGCGCGGGAGCGCGCACGGCCAGGTCTCCCGAGAGCGCGCGCTCCTTCCGGAGGGGGCGCTGCTCCGCGCACCTGTGAAACGCCCGGGCCCAGCGCCGGCCCGTGACCCTGGAGGCCGCGCCGACGCCCGCGGTGACCGCGCCCGGCCTTTCCACGCCCGGGGCGCGAGCTCCTTGGCTCTGTATCTGGCTCATTCGTGTTTTGTAATCGCCTTTGCTCGCTGTTCAAGTAGGTCAGTGGTGATCAGTCTCTGCTGGCGGTGGCCACGTTCGCCTTGGCTGCCCAGATTCGGCTGGGAGTTCATTTCCATCACAAAGAATTAGCAAAGGCCTAAAGTACAGGAACACAGAACCTAAGTGTCGCTGTGCTAGTCATAAGCCTATAATAAAGCTCAGATTTGATAGTATTATCCATGTACTGTGGCGAACCACACACAAATAAACAGCTCTCTCTGAAGAATGAAAGCCCGAGGTTTCAATCCTTCCAAGTCAAATATTGTTGTTGCTTTTCATCTGAGCTATCCACAAGATCCATCCACAGAAGTGAAGAAGGGGGCAGAAAATTCAAGAGTAAGCTGGTCTGGCTGCCCACATGCAGAAAAGAGAAGACTGAAGAAGTTACGAGATGCTTTCCAACTTACTGATATTTTCAGTTAAAAAAGGAGTTAAACTGTAAAATCTATAAATGGAAACAAACAAGCATTTATGCCAATTATTCCAAGGGGCAGTGAGGGAGTCAAAAGTACAGCCCTCCTGCATAGGTTGCAAACCTAACTAGGACCCACTTGAACATGACCTTTGAACCTTCCCAGACTAATGTGAAGGAAAGTATCCAGCCAGAGGGCTAAATGTACTTTCCAAAGAAACCAAACCATGATTTTTCTTTAATCAAAAGGATGAACAGTGACTTCCAGGAGTTTATGAAAGTGTGACCAAATGGGAACTCTGTCGTCTGTTGCTAATTAAAGCATATAAAAGAGTCCATTTCTTAAAACATACTACAAACACTTTAAAAAAATTCACTGCCACATGACAAAAACCAGAATCAAGCTCACTGGTAGAAGATCTGTACAACCAAAGACCAAGCTATTATTTCAAACTGTCAGGGGAAGGCAGTAAAATTGCTACCAGGTCTCCTTAAGTTACCCTTCAATAAAAAGAAGCCATCAGGGAAATAAGAGGAAAAGAAAACACATCAAAACCTTAAAAGTTCCTTTAAGTAAAATTAGACGTCTGTGGTACCATGCCATCTGCTCTCTGGTTAGCATAATAAGCCCATTCCAAAACCTAAATAGCTGTTTTCTAAAATCATTATGTACAACACAAAATATAATCAATATACTTTTATTTACTCAAACTGTAAAAGCTACATTCATAGGGCATTATTGGAACATGCCTAACTGTCCCTGTAGGCACATTTTTCTTAAGGTGCTAGCTGACAAGGAGGATTCCCAGGAGGCAAAAAGCTCAGTGGCTGAGCAGGAATAGTCACAGTGAATAATAATCAAAGTGAGTGGGGGTGGGAAGATGAGAAAGAAGAGTGTCTTTGAAAAGCCCCACAGTGGTATTTGTTCTCAATTCCAAACCCACTCATCCAAACTGAAACACCCTTCCCTCTGAGTTCTCCATTTCAACTATGATATGTACTTTAAATTTTCTTTTCGTTTCACTGGGGGTAGACAAGTCTTTCTGAATGGGAAATGAGATTGCTACAGTTCAAGGCCCTTGGACCTATCAAAACATAAGTATTTGCATTGTGAGCATTTGAGTTCTGCAGACAAAACCCATCCTCTGGTCTACTACATTCCCGAAGGTGTTTCCAAGCAAGATGTGGCAAGCATGCAGCATTAAGCTCTCAGAACAAAGTGCCTTTCCCACCATCTTGAGTTCCCCTGCAGCTCTCAAAATGACCCTACACAGCCCAACTGCTGGCCAACTGGCTAAGAGTAGTTTAACAACCTTTCATTCAGTTGCAAAGGCTTTGTTCCAGCAGCCAAATCTTTAGCTTGAATTGAAAAGAACTTGCAAGAGAAAGCAAGTAGTCACTGGTGAAACTGGCGGGGAAACACGCGTTGGACACTGTAGCCCAATAGAACCAAAAAGCAAAGGTGATTTTTTTTTTCTTTTTTAGAATCAAGCCAGTACCATCTAAAACTCCTGATCCAACATATGTTTATACAGTTTCTTCATTTCTATGCGCGTATATGTGATGGAAGAGCCTTCACAGGTCAGCAACGTGATCCTTCCATGACTTGCTCTCTAACAAACACCTATGTCATTACTGAGGCCAAAATTTCCTGTCTTCTTTTCCTATCCTATTAAATGACCAGGGGATTAGCCAGTATTATTTATTGGTAATCATCCTAAAGAAGAAGACTTATTCCCACTGTGATGTTGCTACCAAGGACAGCCTGATATTTCTTACTTGTGGCTTCTACATGGCACGAGAGCACTCTAAAAGGGCCTGTTTAGTATTCAGGCAAAACCCTTGATGTTCAACTCTCTGGCAAGTTCAGGGTGCTGGCAATCAAATTCCTGTTGTACTGCAGTAATTACTATGAAAAACTTCCACTGTTTAATATAAAGAACAGAATAACATGATCCTTCCTCCTCATCTACACCTCTACAGTGTGTTCAACATGGCAATTATATCTGTTCAAGAAGCAGAGTTGAAACTCCATTACACCCATGACTTTTTAAACACACACTTCAAAGGGCAAGTTTCATCACCTTCAAATCACGGAGTAAGATCTTTTTCCCAGCTTATAAAAAAGAGATTTTTATCCCCTCCCACGAGACATCTTCAAGTATAAAAGTCACTTCTCTTAAGCTTTGGAACTCTTTTTTTTTTTTCCTTGTGAAGGCAGAGTGATGGCTGATGTTGAAAGACAGAGGGTGACCAACTGACAGAAAACAGTGCAGACTATGCTCTCCCAAATGTCACCTCCAGGCAGCCAGGTCTGCCACCATGTTAAAAAACCAGATCAGACACTTGTTAACAAAAACACTTCACTTTGCTACTTTTTAAGAAGGGCAAAAAAACAGGATGGTAAGTTTATGATTTGAGTACTTGTGACTAAAATAGCTTTCCAATGATCAAGGGCCTCTTAGGAAGAGCGAGAATGCATTATGTGCTAATGACCACAACCAGGGGTCCCTTCGCCCTCTTTTGTCAAAACCCAGGCAGATCCTCCCTGCAGCTTCACCATTAACATGTCTGTTTCCTGTCAGCCCACTCCGAGATAATGTCATTTATCTCAGGAAGGCACAAGCCCAGTCATTAGCCTGAATAAAAGGCCTCAAACAAAGGCGGGATAATGTTTTACCCAGGGTTCTTAATAAGCCTAGAACCAAGAATCCTGTCGCCTAAAAGTCAAGGACTGAAAAGTTATCCTTGAAAGAAGATGCGGCTGTTTATCAGCAACTCGAGACCATAGCACAGAACAAGAAGCAGGCCCTCTACCTCCAGTAACACCAGTCCACGTTACTATCACACAAAATTAGATTAATGATGAGCAACGAGCAGGGTTAGCCCAGGAGGCTTTGCCCCCAAGCCTCCAGGAGGAAAACTGACAGAGTAATTCAGGTCTTTGAAGAACTGACCCCCTCATTGTGAGAGCCTGTAGAATCCGAATGACCATTATAAAGTGATCAATGGCTGAACTTCTGGAAATCTTTTTAATGAAAGTGGAACTGTTAAGATAGATGTAGGTACATATGTTTTCACAGCATTGCTCACATTATTGCAATTTCAAGTTTCTATAAAGTACCAGGTGAACTTTTGAAAATTAAAACAACAACAACAACAAAAGCACAGACACAATCAAAATTGGAGCAAATCTCAGCCATTCTACCCAGTTTTTCATGCTGGAAACGAAGAACAGATGGGGCTTCCCATGTTGTTTGAATCTGGTTATTGAACACCTCTGTGGTTAGGGAGATTTCTGCTTAGCACTTTCGGCATACATTTCATTTACTAACTATAAAATGCTGCTTAGGAAAAATAAGTCTTTATAGCACTAATTAAAACCATCTTGCATCCAAGCCATTTCACTCGAAGAGCATTCTTAACCTATGACATTTGCCCAATCAACGCCCCCTTTTGTTTTATAAACTATATGCAAAGTTATTAAAGTTGCTAAACATTATTTTTAGCTCTATCTTGAGCAGTTATGTAAATTACATAATTTCTCCTGCAAAAAAAAAAAAGATATCAAATGCTCAACTCAGACGTCAGTGATGGGCATGGTCATACAAATACCCCAAACACAGCAGAGGCCTCTGAGCAGTCCCTCTGCACACCCACCTCAAACAGCCCTGTCCTCTCCTAGGACGCTCACAGACAAGTGAGGAGGTGGACCCTTGCTGACAGAAAGCCACATTTACGTTCTAGCATTCTTAACAGCTAAATCACTGCATAGCTTTCAAAACAGGGTAATGTCCAAAAACAATGCACTTTGTTCTCATTGAAGCAAGTGGCCTTCTACGCTTTTATTTCACCCTAGATAAACTGCGCTCTCTAAGCCGAAGTCATAGGGGATGCTACCTTTGGAAGGAAGAAAAATCACACCATCCATAGCACTCATTAGTGGAAATACGTTCTTAAGCTGCTCACGCTCAGAAAAAGTGCCAGCATTCCCCAGTGAATGGTTAAAAGGCTTCCACAAGAGAATAAAACAAAATGAATGATGTCCTTTTATAGACAGGTCCATTTGTAGACCCCATCTAAGGCGACAAGTACCATCTTCATGAAAACAATATGACATTACAGAAATGGTCTTGGAACATGAACTGAATAGGTCCCTAAGACACAACTATGTGACCTGTATCTAAAATTTCTATTTAAGTATCAACTAGTTTTAAGTTTTTTTTCTAAGTATTTTCCAATTGTGTAGTGATCAAATAAACCCACAGGCTCTAACAGTGCTGAATTATAACTATTTAACCCAGCCCAATGGCTCCCTCTCTGATAAGTCAAAGCTGTAAGATCCACAGGAGAATCCACAAAGAGCTTCACTACAAGACTATTACTATGTGTCAAAAGGAAGGGAAAGGTGGAGAGAGGCAGGTTTTAACAACCAAAAGCCAACCCATCAAATCGACTTATTCAGACATGTCATTGGTGGCTTAACCACAAAACAGGCTATAGAAATATAGCTCCAACATCGTAGAACTATGGCATGTTTTGATTTTGTTCACGTAGTAAGGGAGTGGTGGCTTTTACAACATACTTGTGGTTTCCACATAAAGGAGTAGAACACTCATTGATTTAATTACGTTTCATAAGTTCCAATTTATCATGTTTTACATGACTTTGTGTAGTGAAGAAACAGAATAAACAGACCAAAAATAGACACTGAAGCATGCTGTGAAAATTAACCAGTGACAGTAGGTCTTATGAATCTCCTGTAAACCTTTCAAGCAGGAAAACAACAAAAATACACATTCCCCTTTGGTTTTCACATGGCCCTTTGTGAGACACACATGACTACCGAAAACCAGTCAACTTTACTCCTAGGCCCTTAGTCTCCACTAACCCAGATAAACAGCAATGCTGAAACTCAAACATTGTAGAAAATGTCAGAAAACATGTCTTCTTTACGGATGCCTCAGGCTTGAACATTGTAAGTGAAGGCTGTCCTGGTAACACTCAGCTTCCTGCATAGATGTCCTCCTGCTGTCAAGAAGCGTGTTCTAACCTGGAGCCAAATTTGACACAAGCACTTTGTGGAATCAGAGCTGCTTCTCCCACATAGCATTCATGCCAGGGAGTTGCTATCTCTGTGTCCCAAGGAAGAAAGCACTAAGTCACTTGTGGTGTAGGTGGGCGAGGGAGGCACAAGGATAATGTTTGGAACCCTGAGCCAACACCTCAGCTTGACAAGAACAGCCAAGGTTGCAGGTTCCAGGCCCCTCCAAAGCCATCTCAGGAAGACCTCTGTGCCCACTGCAATCTCTACAATTGGGGGTACAGCTTCCTTCCCTTGCAAGGCAATGTGCTCCCTCCCCTCCCCCACCCCAGCCCCAGCGAGATGTGTTTTTGCTTCGTATATAGAATTCATGTGATCCCATTTATACTGCTCTGCTGAAGATGAGCTGCAGCACATGAATCGTTTACTCCTTCCATGCTTCCTCCACTTTCGTCTGTGGCTAGAAAGTGAAAAGAACACAAAACCCGGAGAACCGACACCACACTCTAATCTCAGTTGCCATGACAGCAGCCTTTGAGATCCTGAAATGTTCAGATTGCCAGCTAAACAAAATTGTTGAATGTGAACATTTGGCTGGAAGATTCAAAGGCTAAGGGGAAGGCAAAAGGGCGGCACCTCCCACATTCTCTGCAGCCGGTGGATCCAATCAAATGGCTCTGACTCCTTCCCCACAGCTTTGAGAGCACTGGATTAGGGCAATTCATCCAGATAGTTAAAGCAGATTAGAACTGCAATTTGAAGACTATTGGCAACAAAAGTAAATGCCCCACTGTACTAAGTAATAAGAAGATTTCAAAACGTCTTTCAGCAGAAATTATCTGAAACTACACATTTAAACCGAGACTCAAATCCTAGGAGCTGTTTTTTTTTTTTAATTGAACTTCATTAATGTAAACTGCTGTCTAAAATGATTTAGATTTAAAAGTATCCAGTGGCCCTTTGCATGTTTGGCACTTTTATCTATGCCTTACTTTACCTCCATCAACTCCTAAAATCAGCTTTATTCCCATCCTTCAGTTTAGATCCTGAACACATCAAACAAAAAGAGCAAAGGCTTAAACAGAAAACTGTGCATCACTCACACAGAGATAATCACCATGGACACAGTACCACCACTTACAATGCAGGTCAGGTTAGAAAGAGCAAAGGTAAAAGCACTTACTGAGCATATTCCCAATAGCCACACACAAACCCCATGGTGGAAAGACTGCTTCAAGCAACATACAACTTGAAGAACCCATCTGAAGCTGGATTTCACAGAAAATCACTCACACCTCCACTTGCTCCCAACAAGCCTGGTTGGACACAGCCCCTTCTGTTCCCAAGTGTGACTACATGCAAAGAAACGCACCCCAGACCAGCAGCAAGACACAGGCCTCCAGCCCTAAGCCAGGACAGGACTGAGGGCAGTTTTTCCTGGGCAGTGTCAGGCTGAAGTCTTTAGAAAATAACCAAAGTGGGAGCAAAGACCCCCGTGGCCTAAATCAACGAGGGAACATTGTTCGTGCAGCCCGAGGTTATGGCGCTAGCCTTCCCTTGGCAGTGTCATCTCCCACGAACATCAGCCCAGCGAGTGTTGCTGTTTTCACTGACCTTCCATCAGCCCAGGGAGGCTCCACACCTAGTGAGCATGCTCTTAAGCCTTTACTTAAAAATCGGGTGAAGGGACATAGGGCGCATCTACCCAGCCACCAGAATCCTTCCAGCTTTGCTGCGGTTACAAAACCAATGAGCCCACACGCGAAGCCTGGACCAGCAACATAAATCCATCCAAGAACATTCTTTAACAGAACTGTTTTGGGGAAAGTAAGAAAACAATGAACGGGATGAGTGTGGGGTGTGAACGAGAGCCTTCCACACTCCTCTGCACAGAGGGAACTTGAACCCTGCAAGGACACATTTCTAGTCATAAATACAGACACGTAAATGAAGACAGAAGACAGATGTCCTTAGGAGAGAAACCCGGACAAGAGTCGAGGGAGTGCAGAAGCTCACGGACGGCTCGCTGACTGGCCAGGAGTCCATCGGCACATCCAAAGGTACAGGTCACGCTCAGACCGTCCCGCCCACCCCAAGGCCCAAACTCTCGCACCAGCAGCAGCAGCAGCAGCAGCAGAAGTCGCACGGTGCACCCGGGAAAGCCCCCTTTTAGAATGCACCCCATGGAGACCACAGAGCACCCAGAAAGCACCGAGAAGTGTCAGGCACCCAGAGGCACACCCACAGCCCCCACACGAACCCACCGGAGAAGAGCAAGGGGCACACAGGAAGGCCCCGGTATCCTACCTTCTCAGTTTTCAGCTTCTTGATTCGCCGGTGGCTCTCCTCCTCCTCCTCTTCCTTCTTGACCAGCACAGAGCCTCCCAGGAGCCCCGGGTCCGGGCCGCTCTTGCTGACCTCCCCGGCGGCCGCGCCTCCGCCGCCGTGGAAGGGGCTCGCGCCCCCGGCGCCGCCCTTGGCCGCGAAGCCGTAAAGGTGAGCCCCGGAGGAGGCCGGGCCGCCGCTGCCGTTCGGGTGGCCCTGCAGCAGCTCGTGCTTGGCGTCCTTCCGGGATCGCGCAGCATCCTTATCCCTCTTGGCGCCCCGGCTGCCGTGGCTTTTGCCCGGCTTGTCGTCCTTGCCCTTGCCGCAGGCGCCGGCCCCCGCGCCGGCCGCCGAGGTGCCCGGGCCCGCGCCGCCCGCGCCCCCGCCGCCCCCGCCGCCGCCGCCGCCGCCGCCGCTCTGGCCCAGCGCGGAATTCATGCCAGCTGCCTCTCCAGGGCGCCCTTGGACTTCCTGCCGCTTGCCAGCGCTGCTGATCTCGGGAATCCCGTACAGCGCGGCCGAGGGCAGAGATTTATTCGCATCCTTAGAAGTTTTACTCCTTTTCGCTTTGGATTTGCTGGTCTCTTTGTGTGGGTTCCCCTGGGGAGCGGAGGGCTGCACGGAAGCGAATTTGAGGCCTTCGGCTAAGACGGCGGCTGCACCCGTCCCATTGGAGGCCGGACCTCCACAGTCCTTGGAATTGCCGCTGCCAGTGCTGTTGGTGGAATTATTCATCTCAAATTTCTGTCTGTCCTTCTCCAAATCGGCGTCCAAATCAATGATTAGATTTCCAACCCCGATTTCCCAATCATCGCCACTGTCATAAGCATCAACTGTATTTGGATCCACACCTTTTCCTCCCGTGGGAATGTTCACTGACATCCTGAAGACGAGCTCTCTAGAATAAAAACCCGATGAACTTTCCTTGGGAGATGAGGGGACATTCGTTTAGCTCCGCTGGGCTTTCTCTTAAAGAAAAAAAAAAAATCTTCCAATCTTCCTCTTCTTTTTCTGCCCCACGGCACGGACGGACGGCCCAGGGGTTTTACACCCTACAGCCCAGGTCCACCATTCCCTGTGGAGGGAAAAGTCGGATATTTCTTGTCTGGGTGTTGCCAGAATAGAAAAGGGTTAATACTGGGGAGGGGTCAGTAAGGGGTACAGGAGAGGAGAGAGAGTACGGTGCCTTAGGTACTATCTCCATAGTCCAGTATCAAGGTTAAAAGAAAATAAACAAACCCCCAAAACATACCCAGGACAGTAAGCATCTTACAGTAGTTAAAACGAAAATCCTTTTACCAACAACACAAGGATAATCAGTTCTTAAAAAGCATTAAAAATCTTTAGGGATCTGATTCAAGCCCAGAAAGGTTTCTGTGTTTTGTTTTGTTTTGTTTAAGTTTAGGGTTTCTGCCTGGCACATGGGTTACCTCAACCCCAGGAACACAGCATGAACACTGAGACCAGAGAAACACAGCACCAAGCATGTCCCAGCACTTGCAGTTTGAAAGGCTAGACTCGGGAAGTTCTCTGTCACTGGATTTCAAGACCATGTTACTAAATTTTCCTTATTTCTATTGGATTACCTCTTCTTGCAAATTGTCTGGACAATGTAGGTTTTGTTCCCATGAAGGAACAGGAAAAAATAAGCCGTAATGTCTCCCACACATACACATTTACCTCTGTCTCTCTCTTCCATAGCATCTACACAATTCTTTTAGAAATATAAATGTACAATGCTTTAAGAGCATTTCTCTCAATAAAAAAGACGGTGTGATATGAAAGGTTAAACATCTGCCTTGGGAGGGAAAAAGAAAACTCCATCTAAACAATTCCCCCACACCCCTAGGTCAGAGAGTTGCTCAGTCTGTTAAATACGGTGCTCCTGACTGTACAGGACACTGATGAAGACATACACTTAAGTGATCTGCACCAAGGTGGCCTCACTGAAGGCAAATGAGTGTGTGTTTGACAAAGAGCGGTTAAAACAGTTTTTTTTTTTTAAAGGATCAGCCCCTTTTAACAGTTGCTTGTCAAGAAAAACAATACACACACACACACACACACACACACACACACACACAAATGCACACACAGAGAGACATTGCTTACCTTTAATCCTTTATCAGTTTTTACTTAGGCCAGCAAAATCAAAAGGCATTTCCCACTCCACTCAGCAAACAAGCTTGTGCCTCATTTTACTTAAACACCAAATGATCAAGAAGGAAGAGGCCAAACTAACACATCTCAGCCAAATAATCACAAAATAACGCGATTGCAGCTCCCCACCCTCCGGGCAAAGGCTCCTTGTCTCCTCAAAAAAAGTGTCGCTATACAGCTGGATGATAATGTTTCACATTCACAACACAAACACCAAAGATCTTTTTTCCTCTTAACAAGCATCGAGAATAAGAGGATGGATGGGAAGAGAGAGAGAGAGAGAAGGAGAGGGGGGGAAGAGGAAGATTGAGAGGAGGGGAGAAAGAAAGAGAGAAATATTAGTGAAAAAAGTTTTCCCAACTTCTCATTCCGCCTTCAGTTCCAGACTTCAGAGTCACCGTGATCAGTAAGTAATGATCCCATGTAGCAAAGCTACAGGCGTCCGCTAGTACCAGGACGGAACGTGCTAACATCGGGGGAAATTAGTGAAAGGGAAGAAAGAATAAGGAGAAAGGACTGAAAATCTGGGCTGGATTCCGCCTGTTAGTCTGGAAGTGGCATTTTTTCCGCCCGTCTTGACAGATTTGATTTCTCCAACTAACTTAGAGACGAAGAGGGGGCAGGAGGATGAGGAGGGGGCAGGAGAAGGAGTGAGGAAGGGCGGATTGAAGCAGGCCGAGGAGAAGAAAGGTGAGGAGGAGGAGGACGGGCAGCGGGCGCAGGAAGCGGAGAGAACAGCTTCGCTCGGGGCGGGGGGCGGTGGAACGGGAGAAGAAGGGCGTCTGAAATGGGCTGTCTTGGAGACCTGAAGGATGTGATGTCTTCCTGTTTTGTGTTGTTTTAAGAAAAAGGAACAGAGTTCTGAGTATAGTCCCAGAGGAGGGGTTAAAATCCTCTGTCGCGCAAGCCGATCTGTCATGTGGTAATTCGATAATTAGAGTCAAAAGAGATTATTTTTTTTTAGGCGACCTTTTTCAGGACAATTTCTCCCTCTACACGCAGCAAACGGTGCGTCTCTATTTTTTTTTTTAATCTCTCCTCCTCCTCTCTTCCACCCCCTCCTGTGTTTAGTCAGATGGCCTCGGAGCTTGGCTTAGTATTTTTAATTAGCTGGCGTTTGGAAGCTAAAAGCAGTAATGAATTGTTGATGGATTGGAAGTGGAGAGTCGCTTTGCTGGAAATGTCGGGGCTGGGAGAGGGGGATGGGCGAGTTAGCAACAACCAACCATCTAAAAGGAGCGATTTTGTTACAGTGCAAGCCTTTCACATCACGTGAGGATCAAGGGCTCAATTGGTTGTCGTGAGAACAAAAATGGTGACAAGCGTATCAAGAAAATACTGATCTGGTCTTTAAAAAAAAAAAAAAGCTGAAGGTCCCCCCCTCCCCCCCCACACAGTGGGCGAAGCTACAAGTTATGAATGTGAAATATTTCTCAGACCCAGGATCTCGGAAGTTCTCTAGGAGTGAAATGCAATGACTGCAGGAGCAAAGCAGATGTCTGAAAGAAACACCTTATAAAGCCTTTCTCAACTCATCCCCAATTTTCTGGCTTCCTCAAGGGGCCAGGGATGGCTGGGGGAGGGGAGGGCATCTCCAAGCTCCCGGGATTTTAAGGACGCCTTCATGTATTGAACAAAGAAAAAACAAAACAAAACAAAACATTTTGCTAGCTTCCAAACTGGGTCCTATGATAAACACACCATTGTTACTATTTGCGGGTTTGTTTGGGTTGGGTGGGGCTCCCCCCACCACACACTGCTTCTCTTAAATGGTGTTTTTGCTACTTGCCTTTTTAAAAAAAAATAAGGTGGAAAATGGTAGCTACAACCATTACATGTAATGGATGAATTTCCCCTGGTTTAATATTGAATCACTGGGCACACGAGGACGTGACAGGAGAGAAAATCGGCTGGCTCGGCCGAGGCCCCCATGTCCCTGGCTCAGTTTGGGCGGTGGCGGGGGGGGTCTGCTCGGCTCCGAGGGGAAACTGAGGCGGGCAGGGAAGGTGCGCTGGAGTCGACAGTGGGACCGGGGCATGTACCGTGTCACTTTTCGTCTCCTTTGGGATACAGCCCAAAAGGTAATTTACCCTAACTTAGCCCGAGTGCCCAGTCAAGCTTAATTTGTGTGAAGAAGTTACAAATGCCTCACCCTCCACTGAATCAAGCTCACCCTTCGTGGGCTGTTCTAAATGCCAAGCCGAGCCCTGTAAACCAGTTCCTCATTTCAATGCATGAAACTCGCACATTCCCTTGCATGAAGTCCCCGCTAAGTGCTATATAGCGACACCCCACGCAGCCGTACTTACGGTCTGTATGGGATCGAGTTGACCTTTTCCTCCTAACTGCATTGAATGTGTTTGGTGGCAGCCGCTTTATTTTGGAAATTATAAATTTCTTCAATTTTTTTTATTAAAGATGGACCATCAAATGTCACAGACTGTCCTGTGTATTTTTTTAATAAAAATAAAATAAAAAAAAACAGAACACACACAAAAAAAATCCCCCCCGGTGCACACACACAGCTCGTTCTGCAACACGGAAATCAGAACTGAAACCCACACGGGGGTGCGGAGCCGGAGCTCTCGGCCTCTATACCTGAAAGGGACTTTTCTTTGTTCCCAATGCCCTTTCGCAGCGGGCCAATCAGAGCGCAGCTTTTATGAAACCGGGCTCTCTCATTGGCCAGCTGCTTTCTCTTGGCTACTGTAGGGGGTTGAGATGCACACACGTATAAAACACACACTGAGCGCGGGTGGGGGTGCGCTGGGGGTGGCTGTGCAGACAAAGCGTTTTATTTTCCAACCAGATTGGGGTTGAGGAACCTCCCGCAGCAAGAGGGGGGGCAAAAAATACGGTGCGCCTGTTTCAATTACCCCATCATTCACATAAAACACTTATTTATTAAAACAAATCTCAAACAGGCGGCGAAGAGAGGGTGTCGGTAAATACAAGTTTGATTGTGTTATCTTGGGGGAAATAATATATGTGCTCGCTCGGTGGCAGAGGAAAAGCCAAACGAGCCACCAGCGCGAAGCCACTCGCCGGAAGGCCGGCCCTGGCCTGGGCGTCCCCGGGACCCCGGCTCCCCGGAACCGGGCGCCGGGCGCTGGGCGCAGCTCGGGCCTCCGCCGCCCCCGCCGCCCCGCCCCCGCGCCTCCCCCAGCCCGCCCCACCCCGCCGTGCCTCTTTTTGCTCGCTGATTAAATAAGAAAAATCGATGGAGGGGGAAAGGCGTTGGTGGGGAAATAAGTAACCCTTTTGTTTCCAACCTTCGGGTCTGCAGCCACTCAAGTGTGAACGCAGGCCACCATTTAGCCAACCCCACCGAACGGCTCTTCCCGCAGATTAATAACAAAACCTCCCCACCTGGTCGTCTGTGGCTTCAGAAAATTAAAAAATAATAATAAAATAAAAAAAAATAAAAGTAAGGCCACCGCCAACCATATTAACACCTCGGGCCAGTCGCAGTTTTTTGAAAAAAACATTGATTTGTGGGTGACATAATATGGGAGACATATTAACCCTTGGAAGTTCTTAACACTGCCGCAGTCCTCAATTGTAGGCCGTCTGGATGGTCAGAATTCCTCTTTTCTTCCATCTTTAGCCCTGGGGACGGGACGGGAGGGGGAGGGGGAGTCTAAATCCCTCAATCTAAAAACCGCAAACAGTATTTTAGCATTCGTGGGAAGGCAAATGTAACCAAGTTAATGAGACTCATTTTATAGCACTAAGGTTAAAATGAAATAATGAGTCATTAGTATGTTTAAGCTGCTGTATTCTTATATATGAAGCCTTTAGAGCATGTTTGATTATTAACTTTTTATTATTTCTCGTTATTTTAGGAGCTACAATGCGGAGATTTTAAAGCCAAAGAGCCTATGAGTGTAAGCAAAAGTATTTGGATCCAGAGTTTTAAGGAACCAGTGCTTTTGGGAATTGTAATTTCCACTTGACAACTACAATTTTAAAAATGTACCTTAGTTTAGGTACACGGAAGCACAGAATGAATCAGACATGGACAGAAGATAGCTATGGTGTAAGTACAAAGTCAGGACTTTGTAGGTCAATAAAAATATTTATGTCACATGTAATAAGTTATGGCTATTGACTCACTCATGTTTGGGCTTTTAATATATTTAGTCCATAAAAAAAAATTGTCAATTTGTCATTTTACTACCCTAGAGGAATTAGGTTCCATGCTGTGAATAGTAACAGTTTCCACCCTTTATTGGGATGGATAAGACAGAAAAGCAGCATTCGGAAATCTCCCTAAATCCCTTCATATTCAAATCCAGTCTATACCCTAACAGTAAGCTGGGAGGAACTAAATATCAAACACTCACTGATCTTCCCTTTCAGCTTGCATGCTTCTATATTTTTGAATGCAGATTTCACATTCTTGTGCAACTCATTGATAAACACACAGCGGCATATGGTAACTCTGAACTGTCCCTCTTAGAGGAGAGAGGGTCCTCAGAAGACTTGGTCACTCTTGGGCACCATACCTGGGGTGCCATCTCCATTTCAGCCTATGCTTACCCCACATGTTATATTAGTTTCAAAAACTCAACTGTTAGCTCTTAAAACACCAAGGCTCCAAAGGATATTTACCCATCAAGTTCTAATGACACTGGAGAAAGGTAGAGCTCCTGCAATCCACTCCCTTAGTAACAGAAATTACAGGGCCTGATTTAGTATAGCTTAAAGCCAAAGTTTAAACATCTGAATACTTACACAATCTAAACTAGCCCTGACTTGAACACATAAGCCTAGGCTTTTTTGTTTTTGTTTTATCAACACCACTTGACAGAGATGGTTTACTGTCAACTGAACAATATATACCAGTCATGTTGGTAAATTAATGCATACATTTTCGTTTTAGCTTTCCACTTATTCTCCACCCCATCTTTCCCCTCCCAAATTCTTCCAAAAACTTAAATAAACCACTGTTGTCATGTTTGTGTTTTGTTTCTTGCTTTGCTTGACAAGGGCCCAAGAAAGAGACATCTTCACTGCTAGGCATCTAGAAGTAAGATAATTACCACCAGCTTCGAAAAACCCCTCACAAAACTGGGAGATTCCACTCAGTTTCTCAAGATGAGCATTTCATCCTACTTTCTTGTTTTGGTAATGAACCTGGCGCATGTTTGTCGTCATACTGACGCACTTATTTGATGACATCTAGCACATTATCCTCATTTTAAGTTTCAGTGAAAGACTACTCTGAGCCGAGGGAGAAAGGGAAGAGGTGTGTGGATATAAAAGCAATACAGCAATTGAGGGGCAGGAAAGCATGAGGCTGGAGGTAAAGGGGCAGTAAAAGGTGTCATTCCACCCCCAAATCAGCTTGGAACAGCACAGGCTGGGTCATTAGCAGGGTGGGTAGGACTTCCCCTTGATGAGGCCAAGGCCTTCAAGCAACAGCCCAGAAAAGCAGTGGGTCTTCATTTGCATTTGTTTTCTCCAACTGAGGGTAGATTACTAAGGGTCAGAAATCATTTTTATCCATCTGGACTTTTGAAACAGTATTTTGCAGGGAGATCAGCCTGGAACTTGCTGTTCCTACTTCCTAAGTCAAGTAGTGTGATTACAAGCAGGTGCCTGCCTCTATGCCCAGGATAAATAAATTTCTCCAGATTTGGCTTATTCAGAATCAGGTATACACTGAGCCTAGCTATTCAAAATCTATGTCCACATGTACATATGTGGAGCTACTCAAAAAGGGGAAAACTGGGGGGAAAAAACTGGGTGTGGTAGTACATGCCTTTTCCGGGTCAGCCTGGACTAGAGTGATACCCTATCCCTAAAAAAAAGGAAAATAAATCTTATCTGGAATGGGCTTAATTTATAGGAAAAGAAACAATTTAGCCATAATGAAGAACACGGGCTCTGTAAGAAGATTGCAGAGAAAGGGTCCTATGTGTCCTGGGTTGTTTGAAGGCAGTGGGCAGGCGGTCTGCCCAGTCTACTTCTAGGGAGCACCGAGCAGGTGATTTACCAAACACAGGAAGAGCTTCACTTTCCTTCACCTACAGGTAGTAACTCCTAGCTGCCCAAGAGCTTCTAGACAAAGAGCTTGCTGCTCTTCCACTCCTGCCTACAAAATCCAATTCATTTCTAAAGGAGTACCTTTAACATTTAATAACTTGTAATCCAACTTGGAAGAAGTATTGTCAAAAGAATCAAAGGAAGGAAGGGAGGGAAGGAAGAAGAAAGAAAGAGAGGGAAGAAGGGAGGAAAGAAAGACTAAGTAAGTATTCCTGATCAAGATTTTGATGGTGCAGATTATGCTGAAGTGACCCTAGAAAAAAAACAAGAACCAAAAAAGTAGGTCTACAAAGGAGTAAAGACCCTGAAAGCTGAAACCTTTCAGTCCTTATTGGAGAGAAGTTAGGGGAGAAAGACCTCAATGGTATTCCCAGCCATGAGAAACTTGCACAGTTCTGACGTACATTCTACAATATGGACATTCATACACATCATCTAACACTGAGATATTAGTTCATAGGCCCAGTTAACTCACAGTTTAAAGTATCATAAAGGGACCTCATATCCAAGAGAGAAGGAGAGTAATGGTTATCTTGATGGCTCTTCATAAGACAGTTTAGCTTAAACAGGTTGCTATGGTATAAAAGCAAATATCACATCAATTGATTTAACATCACAATGATTTTAGTAGTAAGGAAATAAAAGGCGAGAGGTGTACATCAGGGATAGAGTACTTGTCTAGCAGGCGGGGGGCCATGAGTTCAGTGGTTTATTTGGGGGAGAGAAATAAAGTTTGAGGACAGAAAGAGAGAGAGAGAGAGAGAGAGAGAGAGAGAGAGAGAGAGAAACAGACAGAGACAGAGAAAAAGACAGAAATTCCTCCATGTACATTCATATAATTATTTTTTCCTTCTACTAATCTTGTAGCTTACTCAAGAAGAAATGAGAGAAGACTGTCCCTTCCGTGCTTTTCACCTAAAGAAGCCAGCAAATCCTGGTGAAACAGTCTTCCTTTTAAAGGAAAACACTTAGATAGTGCTTGCATTGAGAGAACTGAAATGTAGGTCAGTGTTAAGTGTCTGGAATCATACCTAGGCATGGCCCAGGCTCGAGGGTGTGGGCTGTGCCACTCTGTATGGGTGCCCTGGCAAGGCCTGTGATCTGTTAGCAAAGTAAGGCAATTTACATCCCATGTAATGACACCATTTCTAGAAAACGGCTTTTCTTTATGCTGATGAAGACTGGGTACATAAAGAAGATCAAAACATAAGCTGCATTTTTTTTAAAAAACTACTTATTGGAGATTGCTGTTGCTGGTTTTATTACAATATGTATTTTATAGATTTAGGTAATAGCCTTGATTTTTCAAATCGACCTCTGTTTAGACACGTTTCACTTTGGGCTGTTTCTTGTCTGCAAAATTATAGTCATTTGCACATTATTACAGTGAGTGGGAGACAGATTGTATTTAGCGCTGGGTGGGGGAAGGGTTATTATGGGAAGTGATCTGCTATGGTCAGCACATAATTTCAGCCTGAAGAAAATTGCTTCTGAATGGCTGGTCTGTTAGCTAGCCAAAGAATGGTCACTGGGAAAGACTGCAAAATATTTCTGCTTAATCTGCATTACAGAGTTACTCTCATTCCCAGAAAGAGGGCCTGTGGAAGCAATGTATGTAAAACTAAACTTAAAAACTTGTAAGTGAAATGTTGTCACTGGTCTATTTGAATTCAAAACAAAATGTAGTACCATTAAGTAGGGGGAAGGTCAAATGGCAGCTGGATATAGCCATTATCTTCCACCCCATCTTTCTCCCTTGTCCTCTGCCTTCTCTTCTGTCATTAAAAATCTCAGTATGATTTATAGAGAGTGGGGTTTTATATGTGTAAAAATTTGTGAGAGCAATATGAAACACTGATAAATGTGTCTCTTTCATACATACATGGCTGCCTGAGGAAAAATACCCAAGATAGGTTCCTTTTGCAGGGCAGCAGAATTCTCTTAACTGTGAAAGCATTTAATATATTTTTGGCACTAGAATTTAAGGCTTTTCACATGTTATGAATTATATCTTGTGCACATTTTATAAGGCTGATACAAGATTAATAAAACAATGATGTTTTTCAAAAACAGTGACTCCTACCTTGTTTCTAATTTATAACCTTTGTGCATCTCCTAGAAAATCTTAACATATTTGGTTAGAAGAAATCAGAAAGTTTATTTTAGAGAGGAATAAAAGACCTTCTTTACACGTGGCTTCTCTGGCTGTTGAATGCCACTTTTTGTTGTGAACAACTGCGCCTCTTTTGTTTTCAAAGCAATCTTTCCTAAAGGGTGAATCACCACCATCATTTGGAGAGTATGCAATAAACAGAAAGCCAGAAAGGTATTTTGCTATTTTCTCTCTAGAACATTCCCTGCCCCCAATCCTCTTGAATCTCAGAGGAGCTTCCAATCCCCCAGCCAATCATCATGGGGCTGTGGTTCTCAACCTCCTGATTGGCTAACTCCTGTATGTTCAGGTTCCTGCAGTTCACCATATACTACATGCTAGTCTGCTTCAAAGGGACTCTCTTCTTTCAAAAAATATTTTCTTCATTCTTCCTCCTCTTCTTCCGTCTATGCCTCCTCCTGCTCCATCAAATCACCCAGGGATGTTCTTTGTATTTGACACACACATATATTTAATCAGAGTGACCATATTGGGGATCTGTTTGAAGCAGACATTAATAAGCATTCATCTAACCCCACTTTAATTTTTCTGTTTATTTGGATTATCATGATGCATTCTTGAATTTTACAGGAGTCCCAGCAAAGGTAATCAAACAAATGAACATTTTTTAAGCTTTATAATTTAAACATTATCTGTCCTGGAATTTTAAAATTTAAAGCACTGAGTTTAAATCATTTAATTTAATACTGAAAAGTAAACATCCAGCCACATTTCATTCTTTCAAGAAAAGATGTCATCAGCCATCTGCTAATGGTCCTATGCTCACCAAAAAGGGAGGTATGGCTTGGAGACATGTTTCCTGTGGTAGTCTAGCATAAGTCTCCTATATTAATTTTTGGCTGCATCAGAATTTGCCTACAACATTTCAGCATAGTACCTATCCTTTCTGTATCTCAATTTCCTCATCTGATGATAATTGGTGCAAAGGACATCACACATTTTTCTTCTTAGCAATAAATTTGCATTTTACCATGACTAAAAAATATATTTAGGGGGGCTGAAGAGATTACTCAGTGGTTAAGTGCACTTCCTGTGCAAGCATGAGGGCCAGACGGGACCTGAGAGGACCTACATTTGAATTTCCAGAGCCCACGTGAATATCTCAGCGCGTGACCGCACATGTCTGTAACTTGTCCCATGGGGAGCAGATACCAGAGAATCACTGGGGCTCTTTATGGGCAAAACCTGGAATCAGTAGAAGACTCCATCACAAAGAAAACACAGGTGGGTGAGTGATGGAAATGGACACCAGACTTTCTCCTCCTGCTACTGATGTAGGATTTGGGGGTTCAGGGAGAAGCTGTGAGCTCTAACTTTTGGGTCTTTATATTATTTTTATCAAAGAATGATAAAACAGACTCTGCAAAGGGCAAGTTATGACCTATTAAGTTTATTTAGGGAGAAATCATGAATTATGAGGCATATTGTAGAAGAAATTAAGTTCCAAGGAGAAGGCTAGCTGAGAGACCCAAGCCACAGATGAATTCTCCTCCTTTCCAAGCTGGAAAGGGAGAGGGAAGATTCCATCCCAGAGAAATCTTGGGAGGTCAGAAGGCCAGAGGAGGTGAAACATGAGACCCAAAAGCTCCTCTCCAAATAAAAGACCAGACAAGATTAAAAAAGAGAGGTGTGGCTGGGGAGATGGCTTAGTGGTTAAGGTGTGTGCCTGCGAAGCCTAAGGACCCAGGTTCAAGTCTCCAGGTCCCATGTAAGCCAGATGCACATGATGGTGCATGCATCTGGAGTTCGTTTGCAATGGCTAGGGGCCCTAGTGTGCCCATTCTCACTCTCTCTCTCTCCCTCCCTCCCTCTCTGTCTCAATAAGTAAATAAAATAAAACTTTTTTAAGAAAATAAAAAAAGAAAAGAAAGACAGGAGGACTCCGATCAAGAAAAACCAAAAGCAGGAAAATGCCTAGGCCTAGAGCAGTGCTAGGAAGGGGAGTGTTGTAGTCAGCCTCACATTGCTGGGCTGAACATCTAAGCCAGACACAGTTTGTAGGAGGAAGGGGTTTATTTCAAGCTTATAGATCCCAGGGCAAGTTCTATCAGCCTAGAAGGAAATGCTTCCACACATCCAAGCAGACAGAAAAGCCATCACCAGCCAGCAAACACTGCAAGCAACAAGCACAAACTAGCAGCAAGCAGCAAAGGCCCTGCCAGAGCCCAGACTGCTCTGTGTACCTTTGGGAAAGAAGTCAACACCTCCCCAGGCACACCTCAGGGCTGGACCTCAGAATGGGGCCCCCAGTGACACCTCTTCCAGCTAGGTGCAGATCCAAGTTACAAGCGTAATAAAACACCTGAGTCTATGGGGGACATACATTCAAACTCAGACAAGAAAAGACAGAAGTTCGTGCATGCTCAGGTAAGGCCACAAGGAAAAGAGAGTAAGGGCCCACTGGTCAAACTTCTTCATTCTGATCGGGCATCCAGTTAGGGTGAGCCTTGTTATCAGATTCATGTGTCTAAGGAGAAACCTAAAGCTGACCTAGATGAGGCCCAGACCTGACTGGTTGTGGACTCAGGGGTCTGACCCACAGAGGCTGAGTTGAGGAAGGAACAGGAAGTTCCTGCTGGGAGATGTGGTTGGAAACCATCTTGGATGAAACAGGACCAGATGTGGTCTCAGTTTTGCCAGGATGGAGAGAATGGCATCCCCTTGTTCCCCCTTTGGGCTTCTGTTGCCTGTATAAAATAAAACTACCTTACTCCTATTTCTTTTTCTTTTTTACCACCACAGGTAAGCATGCTAGGTGCTGCATCACATGCAAACACTACACATCACATACACACACACTTTAAATGTTTGTTTCAAAGACCTACAGTGTCTTAAAGATGCACAACCTTTTAAACCTTAAAATAGGTCTGTAATTAAAGTGAACAGTAATAGAAAATGTAGGTCTGACTTATTTCTTTCCCAAGCTGTTTTATTTAATTCTTTGTGCGTATCTATGTGTTTAGTCTTCACAGCACACCAGTGCCTGAAGTACAATTTTCCTCAGATGATGAACAGGGAGGGGTTTAATCTAGAGACCAGTGTGTTCCTCCCCTGGATAGCCTACCACCACAGACATATTCCAGCAATGTCACTCTTTAGGTCGAGCATAGGAACATTAGTACATAATTGATCAATTATTTTCCTGAATGAATTTAAATGTTTTTATATCAAAGACAAGCAATGTGGTAATGTTGCTGCCAAAGATGAATACTATGCCAAGTAGAAAGCATGACACTTTTACCAGATAAGCAAATTATATGGAATAGTGTAATTTTTCTTTCTTTATGGTTCTAAGACTCAGGGGAAATATATGTGTGTGTGTATGTATGTATATGCCATGTTGGGCATGGTTGATGAAGGAGGATAATTAAAAAAATGACATCAGAGCTAGAGAGATTGCTTAATGGTTAGAGAACTTGTGTGCAAAGCCAAAGGACCCAGGTTCAATTCCCCAAGACCCAAGTAAGTCAGATTCACATAGCACATGTATTTGAAGTTTGTTTGCAGGGTTGGATGCACTGGCATGCCCATTTTCTCTCTCTCTCTGCCTCTTTCTCTTGTTCTCTCTTAAATAAATAAATAAAATGTTTTAAAAAATGCCATCAGGGCTGGAGAGATTGCTCAGCAGTTAAGGCACTTGCCTGCAAAGCTTAAGGACTCAGGTTCAACACCCCAGAACCCACATAAGCCAGATGTACAAAGTGGGCATGCATCTGGAGTTCATTTGCAATGGTTGGAGACCCTGGCATGCCCATCCTTTCTCTCCCTCTTCCTCCTTCCCATTCCCTCTCTCTTTCACAAATAAATAAATAAATACAATATTTTTTAAATGACACCAAAATACAAAAGGGTCTAGTTGAGGAAAAGGAGTTCAGTGGAAAGGGCTTGGGGAGAGGGAACAAAAAAAAAAAAAAAAAAAAAAAAAGAAAGTGATGGGAGTAGATTATAGTCAGAATATATTATGTGCATGTATAATTGTTAAAAAATAAAAGATTGGCCACTGTTAGCACTGGAAGTATGTTCATGGAGGTCATTGCGTGTATTACATAAGGTATGTGTTATACACAAAGCAGCACAGTTTCCCCTTTGTCTTTGGAACCCTTTTTCGCATTAGCCCAGTAGGGTAAAATCAATTGAAATGATACTGAACAAACAATCTACAGGTTACACCTGAGTTTTACCCTGTGTTTACATAGGATTTTATGAATTCTTAAAAACATTCTTATTTATTTGAGAGCAGAGAGAAAGAGGACGGACATGCCAGTGCCTCTTGCCATAACAAATAAGCTCTAGATGCATGCACCACTTTGTGCATCTGGCTTTATGTGGGTACTGAGGAGTTAAACCCAGGCCAGCAGGCTTCTCAAGCCAACAAACATCTTTGACTACACAGCCCTTCTTCTCAGTCCTACATAGGTTTCATCTTGTGAAACCTAACATATTGGCAATGCCGTCTATGGTGAAAATCTGCAGCATTCTATTTATGTGTCCTACATGTGCTTATGAGATCCAGTTTTGCACTTTATAGCTTCCTTGCATAAAATACATTTCAATCAAAAAGTGAAAATCCCGTAAGGGAAATATATTCAGTAGAAATTAAGAAATAAAAAATCAATATTTTATTACATGCATACTATACTTTGGAATAGAGGAAAATATGGTGATTTAGAGTTCCTCAGCGCGTGCTTTCCTATTCAAAGAAATGGAATTCTCCAAATGAAACAGACACTGTTCCAGATGTGGAATTCAACCCTTCAAATGAAATGACATGCAGTGAAAGGCATTTGTACAGATGACATTGGACGGAATGAGACGAAAAGAGGAGAAAAAAAAAAAGCTGAATCGATAAAATAACGACATACAGTGAAAGGCATTTACATAGGTAGCACAGAACAGAATGAGACTGAGGAAGAGGAAAAAAAGGCTGAATCTTTCACAAAGAAGGCTAAGACGTTGACACTGAAAAGAGCGATGAAGATAAGACATGGTAGCAGTTACTACTCTTAACAAATAGGATGTAATTTATGAAATAATGAGATTACAATACAAGGAGTCACCGATAAAACTGTTATAGCAGAAAATGGATAAATCATTAAATATAATGAGATTTAACTATCACTGTGAGAGAAATGATATGTAATTAGAAAAAGGAACAGAATATAAAAAGAAAGCAATGTTTCTATCCGTGATTCCACATTAGTTGGAGTCTAGTATAATAAAGGGGGAATATCTGAGTCTATTCATAAATTACAGGCGCAATTTTCAGTAATTACAATAACAATAGTCCTCCTAAACCCCAACTTACGTCCTATCAACCTTTCATTTTATTTAACAAACACCTGTATAACACTTACTCTGTAAGGCACTACACTAAGCGTTTCATAAATATTAGCTCATTTTCTGTGATTAAGTTTGAGGCATCCATTCAGCAGATCGTCAAACCTCTATTGTATTGTTATATGAGGTTCACAGGAGACATGAAAAGGAATA
Organism: Jaculus jaculus; assembly: GCF_020740685.1. Classification (NCBI taxonomy): domain Eukaryota; kingdom Metazoa; phylum Chordata; class Mammalia; order Rodentia; family Dipodidae; genus Jaculus; species Jaculus jaculus. Next base: position 2,474,293 of record NC_059113.1, on the reverse strand, counting down.
AGACATTGTCTCTGCCCTTGAGATGATTCAAGCTTCCTAGGAAGATAAGACACCTGCCAAACTGAAAAGGAATTGATTTATGGTAATCAGTACAAAAAGCATTACTTTGGGGAAGAAGAAAAGCTAACTTTATCTAAGGAATCAGTCGCAGCTCTGGGGATGAAGTAGGTTCAATTGAGTACCCTATTAGAACAGAGATGGAGGGAAGGTCTGCAGAGTGGAGAAAATGAACACAGATCTAAAAAAAAGAATGAGGCACCACAGTCACCACGTGTTAGGGGTCCTGAGGGAGAATGAAGAACGATGGTCAGTGGAGGTAGTTGCAGATAACCAGTGTTGTGAACACAGGGGTCTGTTGAAGGCCCAGAGGACGCTGCCCTCAGGCCATGCTGTGTTTCCTAGGCTGAGGGCTCTGGCTCTGAGCTACTGCAACTCCAGGCAAGGAAGCCTTTGTCATGCGCCCCACATAGCCAAAGGTTTGCCGCAACCTTCTCTATCCCTGCAAAAAGAAGTATAAGTTTATCACATGGAAATGGCCTACTCTAAATAGAAAATATAGGAAGTAGTGTGTGTGTGTGTGTGTGTGTGTGTGTGTGTGTGTGTGTGTGTGCAGTATGTGTGATGTGGTATGTTTACATACATGTGTGTGCTGGTATGCTGCTCCACACATGCAGCACAGTCAGAAGGGAATTTTGTGTGTCCTCCTCCATCTCTCATCCATGTGTTTCATTGAAACAAACTCTCTCACTAATTCTGGAACTTGCTTTTTTCCCAAGCTCCAACAATTCTGGAGTCTCTACTCCACACAGAACAGGGGGCTGCAGATATGTGTGGTTGTGCTCAGCTGTTTATGTGGGTTCTGGGGAACTGAACCGGAGGGTCCTGGGCCAGCATTCTTATACTTATATGGGAAGCACAGAACCATCTCTACAGCTATAGGAAACACTTCTTTTTATTGACATTTATAAAATGTAGCTTGACAAAGTCCAGTAGTCAGTAAAGGAATTGTCTAATCCATGCCTGACCAAATTCTTAGAAATTATACTGCTCAAAAAATCTTTGTTGAATTAACTTTACATAGAACTTCTGTATGCATGAATGGTAGAAAGAATGGATACTCCAAAGTGTATAGGCCAGGAATGCATAGAAAACAACTCAGAGTGTACTAACATGTTAGTCAAGCCGATGAGTATATTCAATGCACAAAAGATAAGCCAGGGAAGTAGATCAGTTGTAGACTCGCATGAGTGAAGTCCTAGGTTCTAGTCTCAGTACCAAATTAACCCATGGTGGTGGAGCATGCTCATAATCCCAGCACTAAGAGATGGAGGCAGAAGGTAAGAAGTTCAAGATTATTCTAAGCTGCACTAGGAATTTGAGTCCAGCTAGGACCATGGAAGATCCTGTCTCAACAACAACAAAAACAAAACAAAATAAATAAAAAGAAGAAAGAAAGAAAAGTACCTTGAGCCTGGAAGGTATGATTTCAGTGTTATTTAGGGAATGCACTAGTCACTTAATCTTGGTGACTTTGGCAGTTATGTGTCTGTACATTAATCTCTGCCCTGGCATAAAGAAACTTGTGGGCTTCAGGTACAAGCATTACCAATCTACGGAAGTGAACACAGAAAGCAGTTTAACATGCTGTCCACATACGATAACCACAGTATTGGGTATGTTACTAGGTCCTAAGTTCATATCCACAGACTTTTGTCCAAATTTATAGTATCAGGTATGACTTCCCTTCTGGAGTGGGCATTAAACTCAATTGTTGAGTAGCTGATAACTCCCATAACTCTCATACCACTGTTGCACCAATGGACACAGCTTACCTTGCAGGTGAGTTGTGAAGTACATGGGACCCACAGCTAGGTAGGATGGCTGATGACTTTTTCTGTAATGCCTTACAACACGCCGAAAGCTAGGTGGCACAGAGGAGGCCAGCTCAGGGCAGGCTTGGTCTCCTTATGTCCTGCCACCAAAATGTGGGGTGTCTTTAGAAACAGAGAATTGCCATTTGCTTGGGGTGGGTAACTAGGCGTGATGACAATGGTCAACATTGTGTTAGGAGCATCTGTAACCTCCCTGACCAACAATTCACAGGGCAGAATGCACATGCTTCAGTAAATAACCTCCGACCCATGATAGTGCAGGTGATCCTAATTTAGTTCAGGGAGTCCTAAGCAAGCAAACAACAAAAAATGTGTGCAAGAAAGGTCAGGATCTAATGAGAAGAATAAAGGTTTTATTGCAGGCAGGGGAGTGTAGTGATGGTAATTAGGGGAGTGGGACCCCAAAATTAAAATATTGTGAAAATAAAATCCTGAATTAAGATATTTTGTGGTGGGTGTGTGCTTATGCATGCACTTGCACACACACACACACACACACGTCACGTTCTTCTTGCCACTGCAAACAAATGCTTGCGTGGCTTTACATGGGTGGCTAGAGAATTGAACCCCAGGCTGGCTGGCTTTGTAAGGAAGTACCTTTAACTGCTGAGCTATCTCCCTAATCCCACAATCCTAAATTTAGAAACTCTCAAATCAGAAGGTGCTAATTCTGTAAGAATTTTCGGTTGCTTAATTAAATGAATTAGAGAAAGCAAAGGGTTTTATAGCTGAAAACCTGAGAGAGAGTTTCTTACGAATGAAATCTGTTGACTGTCAATAGACACCACATAGGGTCAAAAATGACATCCTTGGGGAACATCAATCTGTGAACATGGGGCCGAAAAATAAGGGCTTGAGCAGCCAAGCATGGCAGCTGCTGGTAATTCCAATACTACTGAGGCAGAGGTAGGAAGACAGCCACGAATTTGAGTCCACACCAGTCTGGTTTGTGTAGCAAGTTCCAGGCCATCCCGGGTGGTTTAGCAAAATTCTGTCCAAAAAGAGAAGATGGCCTGGTGTGGTGGTACATGCCTTTTTTCCTAGCAGAGCTAGGAGGTTTGCAATGAGTTAGAGGCCAGCCTGGAGGTATGGGATGAGTTCCAGGTCAACTTGGGCTAGAGACCTTACCTCAATTTAAAAAAAAAAAAAAAAAAAAGCAGCAACAACAACAAAAGGAGAGGGGGTGGAGAATTAATAATTAAATTTAAAAAATAATAAATTAAAATCAATTATTTTCATTTAGTAAAGAAAAAGAAGAAATATAAGGGTTTGAATGAGTAGACAGAAAAATAAATCCAAAACAAAACAACACAGGAGAAGGATGACCCTTGAGGAGGGAGCAAGCAACATTCCACCCGAGTCAGGAAAATCAAGTACGTTTTAGGCTGAAAAGCTTCCCTTGGTTTTTATTTTGGGGAAGTGGACAATTAAGTGACTTAATGTACTTAGAGTCTTGCAACCATCACCTCAATCTAATTTTAGAATAGCCCAATTACCCTAAAAAGGGAGTGCATGTCTATTTATAGTCACAGATGGGATTTTGAGTAGCAATCTTGGAAACCACATTCATGAACTTGGTACTCTAAAAAGTGATATTTACATGAAAGTTATGATTAGACTATAATGAATTTGATTACAACATTTGGCCATTACTAGCTACAATACTCCCCTCTTGAAGACATTTTGAGTAATCCTTTAATATAACTTAATACGAGGAGTTCAAGCAAATCCTGATGGATGATTCATAATTATACCAGTTACCTTTTCTTGGTTTCTGTGCCCTGAAATGACCCTTTTTCCCGCTCGGTGCAAGCGAAGCTGAGCCCTTTAGACATTCTTCCCTGCCAGCACTGTTAGTGGAGGGTGTCGGGCTGGAGGAAGGAGAGAGCCGTGCATTCTTGTCCCCTGCACTTACTGACCAGGTTCCTGAAGTAGGGGGTGGCTCCAGCACCAGGCTCCTTCAGCGTGACACCCCATTCCTGCCACCACCCTCAGCGGCCCACAGACCCCTGGTGGTAGCTTAACACCTCCCAGGAGATAAGTCCTTATGGGTACGTTTCCTCTACTCCACAAGAGCTGGGGTGTTTGCCCAGCACGTTCCTAAAGACAGATCTCCTAGGCTCTCGGGTGACCTCAGCGCCTCAGGCACCTTCTCTTTGCTGGGACAAAATACCTAACCAGAAGCAAGGTGGGGAAGGGAAGGGTTTATTTTCGGCTAACAGTGGCCAAGAGGAAGTCCAAGATAGCAGGGAAAGCGTAAGAGGAACAGGAAGCTTCCATCATCACATTATGGGGAGGAATTAGAGAGAGCCGAGGGCAACTCGTCCTCCCACCTGAGTTAAGCTAATCTAGAAAAATCCCTCACAGACATGACCAGGCTAAACATCTTTATCCCCTCAAGCATTTATCCTTTCTTTATGGTGGAAGCTTTCAACATCTTGTCAGTAGGAAAAGCCTCCTTGGCAGCTCAGACATTGCCGAGCAGGGGTCCAGGCCGTTCCTCCGAGAAGAGGGCTCTTCCAGCGCCCGCCGCAGCTCGGCGTGGGCGGCGGAGTGGAGGACCTGGCCACACTCTGGACAGCCCCACCCGCACTCCCTGTCCATCGCCCGCGCCCCAGCCGCAAGTGCACAAGAAGGGTGGATGGGCCGGTCCGGTCCAGGGCTGGCTCAGTCTTAGGGTTGCCAACTCTGGACAGCCCCCAGGGCTGATGGATTCGAGGCCGCAAAGTCCTAGCCTTGGCTTCTGCAGCCCAACTACACCCACTGGATTTTGTTTAAAAAATTAAGAGGAAGAAAGAAAGTGGGAGAGGTCAGGAGGCAGAGGCACAAAATCTTATAGCTCTTTCTTTCTTTCTTTCTTTCTTTCTTTCTTTCTTTCTTTCTTTCTTTCTTTCTTTCTTTCTTTCTTTCTTTCTTTCTTTCTTTTTGTCTTTCTAAAATGGACACTAAGTCTGGCTCAGTGAGTAAAGTTCTTGCTGTGCAAGCATGAAGATCTGAGTTTGGGTCTCCAGCACCCACATAAAACGGCGAGCGGGTGGCTCATACCTGTAATCTGAGCACAGAGGCAGGAGGGATCCCGGGCTTGCTGGACAGCCCGTCTAGCCCTGCTGTTGAGCTCTGGGGTTAGCTAGAAACCTTGTCTCAAAATGTAAGGTGAAGAGCAAGTGACAGATGCACAATATATTCATACATACATGCATTGACATACCACACACATGCACACACATACAATATACACTAGATTCCCAATGTTCTTTTTTTAAAAATATTTTATCTATTTATTTGAGTGAGATACAGAGAGGAAGAGGCAGCGAGAAAGAGAGAACGGGCATGCCAGGGCCTCCAGCCACTGCAAACGAGCTCGAGAGGCATGCACCCCTCTTGTGCATCTGGCATATGTGGGTCCTGGGGAATTGAACCCAGGTCCTTAGGCTTCACAGGCAAATGCCTTAACCGCTAAGCCACAATTTCCCCAGCCCTCCAATATTCTTTTAAGCTCTATTTACTGTTTTCTTTTTTTTAGTGGTGATGCTGGGGATCAAGGCCAGGGCCTCATGCATGCTGGGTGAGTTTGGTTCAGCTGAGCTCTATCCCCAGCTGTCTCTTTGCTTCTTTCTACTCATTTTCTTTCTTCTGATTATGTCCAGAGTAACATAAAAATAGTCTATGAACAAGTATCTGCTGTCTAAAATTCTTACATGGGCCTGGAGGTGGCTCAGCTGGTAAGGCGCTTGCCTGCAAAGCCTAATGATCTAGGTTCAATTCCCCAGTACCCATGTAAAGCCAGATGCACAATGAAGTGCATGCATGTGGAGTTTGTTTACAGTCTCTGGGGGTTCTGGTGTGCCCATTCTTTCTGTCTGTCTCTCTTCTATCTCTCGGCTTGCAAATAAATAAATAAATCCTTATATCCATTTCTTTATCAAAAGATAACTTACTATATGTGGACTAATAAATGTATCTAATACCTAGAAATCGGTAGCTGACTTTAGAAAGGGAACGAACAGAGTTTTGAAAGAAGACGTCATAAGTGTGGGTTGTGATGGCGCAAACATTGGGCCAGGATTGTGTGTCCTGACAGGCTTGACAGAGTCAGCAAGGCTGCCCATTATGTACAGCTGTATTGTACGCATCTCTCAAACTCAGAGGCTTGCAGGATAACAACTAGAGTTGCCTTCTCATTGCGGGGACAAAGTACCCAACTAAAGCAGCTGATGGAAAGAAAGTATTCTTCTTGGCTTACAGTCATGAGGGGAAGCTCCATGATGGCAGGGGAAAGTATGGTATGAGCAGAGGCTGGACATCACTTCTGCCATGACAGTTGGAAAACAGCAGAAGAAAAGCGAGCTCACTGGCAAGCTAAGGGCTAGTAAACCTCAAGGTCCACTCCCAGCAAGACACCTCCTCCAGAAAGGCTCCACCTTCCCAAGTTGCCATTAACTGGGGACCAAGCAGTCGAAACACATGAGTTTGTGGGGCACATCTGATTCAAACCACAACTGATTTCTTACATGTGATTTTAAGGAGCAGTAATGAGGGCAGACCTTGCTGGTGGGTCATTCTGTCCCATGTAGTGTCAGTGGCGTTCACTTGTGTGGCCTTCCCAGGATCTTGGTGTGGCGCCCTAGAGCACCAAGAGTGAAGGCTCTAATGAAGGGCTGTGCAGCCAGCCTTGGAAGTCCACATGGGTCACTTCTCTGGTGACTCTGCTTCCTAATTTGCAAATTCAGAGCAGACTCCTGCGGGGCTCACAGTGTTGAGGTGAGAATTGTCCTTGCAAGCCCCCCAACAGTTGGTCACTTTAGGGTCATGTGTGTCACTAGAAGCACCTTGGTTCAAGGGAGGAAACATGGACCCTCTCACTGTGGAAGTAAATGGAAGAGTGTTGAACACTTTGAAAGTATGTGGTTCCATTTCAAAGTGTCCACCTATTCAATGCCTTTGAGTTACAGTGAGACTTGTAGTACTTTTTGATCTCTGTTCTAGCCTAACTTTGATACTGTCAATGGGAAACCAAAGATCAAGAACTTTTTTTAAAATATTTTTTGTTGTTTATTTTTATTTATTTATTTGAGAGTGACAGAGAGAGAGAGAAAGAGGCAGAGAGAGAGAGAGAGAGAAAGAATGAGCACTCCAGGGCCTCCAGCAACTGCAAACGAACTACAGATGCTTGCGCCCCCTTGTGCATCTGGCTAACGTGGGTCCTGGGGAATCGAGCCTCGAACTGGGGTCATTAGACTTCACAGGCAAGCGCTTAACTGCTAAGCCATCTCTCCAGCCCAGATCAAGAACTTCTGATGGATGTCAACAAACTCACATTGCATGTGGGTGGAAAGGAGGTTATTGTATTGAAAAACAACGTCACATCATTTTCGTGATTCAGTTATTAAATTCCACATTTTTTTTTGTTTGATTTTGCAGTTCTGAGAATCAAGTCCAGGGCTGTATGCCTACTAGGCAAGTACTGGTTCACCCCAGAGGCACATCCCCAGCTCCACATGGGACTTTTCAACTGAGCCCTTCTGTGAACACATGAAGCTCTTACTTAGTGAATTCACATTTGTCTTCAGTTGTAGAATGCTTCTCAATCATTGCTCTTCATTGCATTCTTTTTACTTTTGTCCTACTTTCTTATATGTATCATAAAATTTGGGGTATGTTTTCTGTTTCTTAATTATGTTTTCATTTTTTTTGTATGTTTTTGGTCTGTATTATATTGCTATGTATGAAATTACAAAACACCACAGATGGAGTGACTTCAACAAGGGAAATTTATTTTCTTTCTGGAGTGTCTTGAGGCGTCAATCCTCTCTCAGTTACATTGATTTTCTCTATGAGCATCCACACTCACATTTCCTCATGTTTCAAGAACATCAGTCAGACTGCATAGGGCCCATGGATATGACCTCAGTAAACTACTTCTGCCTCTTTCTGACCCTGTTTCCATGTATGCTCGCTGTCTGGGCTAAGAGGGCTTGGGGCTTCAGTGTGTGGGTTTCAAGGGAGACAGTTCAGAGCATTGCACTGTCTTCTCTAACTTGCATTCTAGAAAACTACTAGGATCAATTTTCCCTTTCATTAGTTGGGCCATAAATATATGCATCTATTTTTTTTAATTTTTTATTTTTTTTTAATTTTATTTATTTGAGAGCGACAGACACAGAGAGAAAGACAGACAGAGGGAGAGAGAGAGAATGGGCACGCCAGGGCTTCCAGCCTCTGCAAACGAACTCCAGACGCATGTGCCCCCTTGTGCATCTGGCTAACGTGGGACCTGGGGAACTGAGCCTCGAACCGGGGTCCTTAGGCTTCACAGGCAAGTGCTTAACTGCTAAGCCATCTCTCCAGCCCTATCCATCTAATTTTAATATATCCATGCTAATTTTCCTATCTAGTCAGGATTTTTATTTCGACAATGATCATTTTATTTCTAAAAGTTCTTATTTTTCATGTCAGCCTGTTCTATCATGCACACAAGGCTTTCTGAAAATATTTACACTACTAATTTCTCTTAGTTTAAATGTATGGTTCTTCTCTCAAGACGTGGTTCTGTTTCCTCAGTTTTGAGCCCATCTTCCAAATATATTGAGCTCTTCAAATCACTGGTAGTAGTTTGCTATCTGAGTTAAAGGATACAGGATTTTCCATCCAGGAGGGATTCAATTCTATAAACATGCAGATCTCAGGTTTGTGGATCCTAACTTTTGGATCCTTTGTTCAAGTTAGCAAAGAATTAAAAACATGGATTCACAGCAGGGTAAATTATGAATTATAACTTTTTGGGGGAGGGTTCAAGGTAGGGTCTCACTCTAGCTCAGGCTGACCCTTCACTATGAAGGGCCTCATACTCATGGAGATCCCCCTACCTCTGCCTCCCAAGTGCTGTGATTAAAGGTGTGCGCCATCACACCTGGCTATAACATTTATTTTAGCGAGAGTTAGGATCCAGAGGTAAGACTAGAAGGAAAGTCCAAGTCAAAAGAGTTTCTTCCCCTCCCCAGCCTGGTTAGGAAGGGAAGATGGAGAACATCTCTTTCACATGGAGAAATCTCTAGGAAGGAAGTCGCTGGCAAAGGGGCTTACACACAGAAAACAAAATAGCAGATCCCATGCCAGAAGACGACCTTCGCACAAGCAGTCAGAGAAGATTAAGAGATAGAGGACACAGCCTAAACAGAGATCATACATGAAGCAAAGCAAGAGATCATCCAAAACCAAAATGCATGTAGAAAGCCAGCAGGACAAAACACCTGCCAAGGTGCTGGAGGCATGGCATGGTGGTTCAGGCACTTGTCTGTGAAGCTCATGGACCCAGGTTCAATTCCCCAGGACCCACAAAGGGCAGATGCACAGAGGGTGGTGCACGCATCTGGAGTTTGCAGTGGCTGGAGGTCCTGGTATGCCCAGTCTCTCTATCTGACTCTTTCTCTGTATCATAAATAAATAAATAAATAATTTTTTTAACCCACCCAGGCAAAAAAGAAACTCTCCTTTTCCAGCCTTCCCAGCCTTCCCAGTCAGCCTTGGAAGAAGGAAAGCTTACCAACATGGGCCAGGAAGCAAGGATTGGAGCAAAAGACGTTGCATACATGGATAGGCTTCTTTATGTAGGTCAAACATCTAATTAGGATAAGCCTTGTCATCAGACTCAGGTGTGTAAAAGAGGTCCTGACTGCTTGGTGGGCTCAAGGTGACTCAGGAGAGACCAGCTCCCAGATGCGCCAAGCCCAGGGGAACTTGAAGAAGCAGAAACACAGCTGAATTCTCACTCTCAGCCATCTTTAATGAGAGTCAGACATGGGGTCTAGTTCTGCCAGGGCAGGTAGGTGGCACCTCCGTGGGCCACCTGGCTGACTGCCTATGAGCTTTCTTGCTCCTCGTCTCCATGGGAAGCTTAGGATGTTCTGACGTGAGCATTCTTTGGGATGTTTACCCAACCATCCTGCCAGAGTTTGGCTTACTCTCCTGCTGCTGTTGTCCACTGATGTGAGCAAGGAGGTGATGTACAGCCTCCGCCCTACCATCTTTCCCTGGCCCTTGTGCAACTTCCCTTTGAGACTAGAAGCCAAAACCAACCATTTTCCTCCCATTAGCTGCTTTTGGTCGGGTGCTCTGTGCCAACAATGAGAAGGTGACTAAAACAGATGCCCAGTTTGCGTTTATGATTTTACTAAATACCTCAAAGAATTAAGGCACTCAACTTATGAGTTAAGCATATCAAGTAATATGTCATATATAAAATATCATTTGACACTACTAAATGTGGAAAATAGAGACTAGTCCAGGAAAAGTCATTTAGGTGTCTCTCTTATGCTTAGGATTAAAGTTATTAGGCAGAAAAAAGACCATGTAACGGTGGCCATGACTGAGCATGAGAGCAAACATCACAGCAAATATTTGCTTTACATGGGTCATTTGAAGTTCTATCAACTCTGAGTGCATTGCCTCGAGCTGGGGAAAATCTAAAAAGAATTCTGCTTCTGCTCTCTGTGTTGTTGTTATCCACCCAGCATTCACTTACCTCTGAGAGGCCGTGCTCTGATATATATTTAAGCACTTCTGTGCACTAGGCATTACATAAACCTTTAGCTAGAGCATTTTTTTTAACCCATACTCAGAAAGGTATTATTCCCATTTTTAAATTACATGGATTTTGTTCAAATTCTAGGCTCTGTTATTTTGCTAGCCATGTTCATCATAGGCAAGTGAGATAACGTCTCTGGCTTTCAGCTTCCTTGTCTGTACACCGGCATTCACTTATTTATCAGACATGTATGGAGTTCCTAATCTGTGCCAGTCACTGAGTAGCAATGCTAGCTGGAGAATTAGGTGAAAAAATGAGAGCAATATGGTTTTGGCACAAAGTACCATTCAAATCATCATGAGTATTATTGTAGGCTGGAGAAAACACCAGGCTTGAACTCGAGCCCGAGTCCCTTTCGAACTTCACAACTCTTACATTCCTAACATCACGGCCACTGTCATTGTTATTATACATAGGATTTGCCATTAATTCACTGGTTTTTGCAATCCAAGTCATACAGTTTTTCTCTAGTTTTCCATGGTTTGCCTATGTGTTTTATAGTAAGTGCTGTATTATTTCAGTTGGGTCCCCGAGATAAACTAGATAGTTTAAGTTAGATCAGTTTATTCTTTTTCATAGTCCCAGGGCCTCAGACTCCTAGGCCTAACATGGTTCATCTTTAGCGAAGTGCTTTTCACGGTTGTGGGCAGTTGCTTTCATTCTGAGGAGACAGGACAGAAGGAAGGGCTGTGCAGTCTCTTACGACCGGATGCTGTTTCTAAGAATCGAGCATTACCATTTCATCCCATTGAGCCTCAGTTTCCTCTCTTAGAGCCCTGTCTGCAAATTATGCTCCAATGGAACTGTCACTGTGGGAATTTGGAGTGACACACACATTTTGTGTGCAGTTTTGAGTGTTTATTTGTTTTTGAAACAGGGTCTTGACGTGGAGCTGAGGTTTGTGCTGAATTCACAACCCTCCTGCCTCGGATTCAGAATCTGAAGGTTGCAGGTGTGTGTACCGTTGCACCTTGGAGAAAAGGACCTTCTGTGGTGCATTGTCTTTCATCCTGCACCACTTGTGTACGGCTTTCACAGGGCTTAAGAACTGGAAACACAGCTACCTGGATTCGTGAGCATTAAGAGATCCACAGCAAATCTGAAAATGGACAAAACTTCAAAATATCCAGGCTTTTCATTGAGATTCCTATCACTGTCCCAAGACACAGCAGTAATCAGACTGGGAAGGTATGTGGTGTAAGTCAACAAGGATAAACTCCTAACCTAATGGTTCATTCAAGGTTGTAATCAGAAAGGACTCCCCAGTTTAAATGGTGACCATTCTTCACTGTTTTCCATAAATAGCAGTATAACATACTCTTCATTGGAATCCTTGTTTGTTAATAGTGTAAATTGATTATTAGATAGTTTCCAGCCCAGGGTGAACACTGGAGAAGGCACTAGGGGACTGAAACCAAGCCAACATATCACATTTCCAGTTGTAAATTATAAGTCACTTACTTCTCGTACCTTTTCATATAAATAAATATATGTGTATATACATATATGTGTGTGTGTAGATGTAAAAAAAATTGTAACATATTCTTTAACTAATTATGTACCAAGCAAGCCATTTAGGCAGTGAGTACGTGAGGTCTCTTAACAGTTGTACTGGACTTGGCACTGAGGGCTTAGTGGAATGAGTCAGCCGCAGAGAACGGTGGGGGGGGGGGTCTGGCACTATGACAATGACCCTGGTTTCAGAGGTAGAATCCTGAGTTCCTGTCCTAGTTGTCACTAATCAACTGTGGTGCCTAGGGCCAGCCACTGCAGTTTTCTGCTGTGTCCTAGTTTTTCTTGTATAAATTGGGACAATAAGGCTTGTCCTACTTACCTCATTAGTTTGTTACGAGGGTCACAGGAGTTAGGGCTTCCACATGTACTTTAAGGCGTCCAGCTGCCGAGGCAGCAAGTGCTGATATCTTTCTTCCCCATCATGAGAGTCACAACTGACACCTCTGTAACCAAATACAGGCTAACAAGAGAAGAGCATAATAGATTTATTCAATCATAGCTTTAGGTGACACAGGAGCTTTCAGAATGAAGACTCGGGGGGAAAATGTCTATATTGCACTTAGGTTCAATGAAGCAGGGCCAATCATGAAGAAATATGATTGGACAAAAGAATGGTCTAATAGTAACAGGTGCTGTGAGCAGACTGGAAGGCCGTCTGTTTGGCTTCTTCTTTGCTTCTGTTTTATAGAACTTTTCCCCCTCGATATGAGATGGGACCTTTTCAGGAATGGGATCTTATCACCTGTTATCAAACAAGGAAGGTCACAGAATTTCTCCAAGGTAGCACTAACAGAAAGGTGGAGGAAGGCTAAGGTCATATTTGTAGCTGTTACGGCTGGCTTTAGGGTAAGAAGGGGTCTAGTTTCTCTGCTTCAGGGAGAGGTGGGTTATGAAATGTGAAGACAGGATCACAGAGCAGCTGCATCTGAGGCTTTCATTTGAGGTATTTTCTGAGTTCTAACAAAGCCATCTGCAAGTGTAATGCGGTTTTACTTCATTCTTTGTCCACTGAAGCTGTCAGACATGTAGTTAGATGACATTCCATCCTCACTACAAGCAGGCACAAATGATTTGCTAGTGTTGAAAACTGGTTTAGGACTGGAGAGATGGCTTAGCAGTTAAGGCAATTGCCTGCAAAGCCAAAGGACCCTGGTTCAATTCTCCAGGACCCATGTAAGCCAGATGCACAAGGGAGCACAATAATCTGGAATTTGTCTGCAGTGGCTGGGGACCCTGGCATGCCCATTCTCTTTCTCTCTTTCTTCCTCTCCCTTAAATAAATAAAAGGTTTTTAAAATAAAAAAAAACTGATGTGGATAGATAGAGAAATCAAAATTGTTACATAAGGGCCAAATAATTAGAACCTTTGTGTATTAGAAACCAACAGCTGTGAGAGCTGTGGAAATAAAGGCTCAGTGGAACAGGCCCATTCTCTGTCAGTCTAACATTGGATAAAGTGCAATGAGGTTGAATTCCTTGCTCTAGTGGAAATTTTCTCTTAAACAACCTAACCTGAAGATGTATGGGAGTCAAAAATTTATTTGTAGCATTAGAATCAAACATTGTTATGGAAATAAGTTTAAGGGACATTGTTGCAATCATCTTTGGTTGCTGGCAGAAAATACCCGAACAAGGGCAGCTAAGGTGGCGCATATCTGGAGTTCATTGGCAGGGGCTAGACGCCCTGGCATGCTCATTCTCTCTCTATCTGCTCCACCATCTCTAATAGATAAATACAATATAAATGTGCATTAAACCGTAATTTGAAATACTTAAAAAAAATAAACAAATACAATTACTTACCCAGAGCTTACATTTAAAACTAGTTTCAAATAGTAACTTGGCTTACAGCTAGCATCTTCATTAATTCTGGGTTATTCATATGAATCAGTTTACATTCCAATATGGATGTACTAGAAAGTCAATGGAGTCCCCTGTCTTATAATGATTCTATTTGAATTACTATTTATACCAAACAATAATCAAAATAAATTAATGAGATCATTTGCATAGTGGTTAAATAGAGTCAAAAATCTATCATAGTTTCACATATCCATTTCAGTCGCTGATTTTATTCTTTCAACTATAGCTTTTCTTGTGCAGCCACTATGAGCCAGGCTCCATTCTAGGTGCTAGAAATACCAGATCCCCACTTTTATGGTGCTTATGCTCTAGTAAAATTGCAATATAGCAAGTTAACAAGCAATCAAGTATGATCATTTCAGACAGTAACAAAGTCTATGAAGAAAATGGGGTAGGATGGTAGGAGGGAACATATTGAGCAGAATAAATTTTAACTCACAGTTCTTCTTTCACTAAAATATATATGAGAGTCTTTTCATGAGAGAATATACCTCAGAATTGGGTTTCAAGCAAGCATCAGAACTATGCTTTCATCAAAGGGAATATCACTAAGCAGTGCCCATTTAGAATAAGGCCAGTCCCAGAAGAAAAAAAAAAAAAAATGCCTGTGTTCCAAGTGACTGAAGGATTCACAAGAGTAGAATTCCCTGGGCATTTTCCAGTCCACCATTGGCCCTTTGTTGCATCATTTTTCTAGGGAACACAACACCTGGGTCTCCATTGGCTGTTATAGATTGATGACATAACTGACTGGTGGTGTTTGCTTATCTCACCAGTAAAAGCACAGATCATAAATGTCCCTTCCTCTATCATACCCAGCCATAAAATTAGTCCAAGTTGAGAATACAAACTGGCAAACTGTAGGTAAAACCAAGCAGCTCCCAGTATGGACACCATCATTTCACAATGTTTGCACTTTGTTTTCTTCGGCAAAGACGCTCCATCCAGGAAATACTGCCTGCTGTGCCTTATCACAAAAACAAAAAACAGGGCCGCAGTTCAGATACACATCACTATGGAAGTATTGAGACCTTGTTTTTTGCCTGGGCTACATAGTAAAACCCTCTCTCAAAGGGGGAAAAAAAACTGCATCAATTCATTTAAAAATATTACATTTCTGGGGGAAAAAAGTCATTAGAGATCTAGTTTAGGGGAAAACAATAAGGATTTAGAAAGAGTGTGAAAAGGGAATGAGGAAGAAGATGAAGAGGAGTGGAAATGCCAGCAAAAATAAGGGAAGTGTGGGGAGGTGAGGCTGATCACCCCAGCCTGGGCTCCTGGCTACGTCTGGCTTGCAGTGACAAAGCCTTGGCCTCAGCTTTACACGGGTATATGGATGGATACCATGCATCTGGATTTCCATCCCTGCTTCCATCAGAGCTGTTCCTCTCACAAAAACTGAAGCAGTCAAGATGGCCTCCTCAGAAAGTGTCATTTGATTTGAGCTAAAATCTGTAGGTTTGCAGTGGGGGTGGGGGGGGCTGGTCCCTGTGTTCTTTCTTGTAACCAGAGCAAGAAAGGCATTCTCTTTCAGTTGACCTGCACCCCGTGGGAGGCAGGCCCCACCAAATGCAGATTGACATCTATTTGTAGTGCAAGTAGAAGAGGTGGCTTCATTCTGAATTATTCAACATGGCAACATTTTGCACATATAAATCATGTCCAGCTTTATTAGCTTAGGCCAATTGAGGAACTATATACACCTGCCTGTCATGTAAAAGCCCTTCATCTTGGGGGAGCAGACTCCCCAGGGGACATCCCAGGAAGTCAATTGAATACTGAGTGGTTTGTCCAGTGATAGGCCTGAATGGAAAATTGAAATTCTTGCATGGATATCGATTTCACATAAAAAGAAAAAAACCCGAGAACCTAGTTATTTCTCCTGGTTACTGGATACTGATCACTGAAGAAGGTTTGGTTACATGACTATGGTCCTTCTTTACCCTTTTTGCCAGAGCTGGGCCCTGACACTGCAGTAATGTGCCAAAGACCCTTTCCGGTCTCTCGATAAAAGACATTTTACACACACCACCTATCACTTACATAGATCAACCAAATAGCTTGATAATATTTCTCTCCATTTTGGGGTTTGCTAGAAAGGGAAGGGAGACAGTGTCCAGTGAGATGAAGGTGTGGAGATTAGAAGGCGACGGCTTCTTAATCACACAAGGCGTGGTGATGTACAGTTGACAGGCCTGATTTCTATTACAAGAAAAAAAATGCACCTGGGGCTGTTTTCATTGTACTCAGAGGAAAATCTCTTTCATAAAAATAGGCTGCATCTCAAATAATAGCACCATGCAAAAGCCCTTCCTAATTTAAGTTCAGAGGGGAAAAAAATCACTTTGTGCCACATACAGGGATAGCACTGAGAAAATGGGATTCTCTCTCCTTCTCTCTTCCCCTCCCTCCTTCCTTCCCTTATTAAAGCGAGAAACTATGCATCTGAAAGGAATAAATAAGATGAGGAGACCCAGTGCCATTACTCTGGAGACCTGAGAGGTGCAGAATGAAAAGGCCATTGGTCTCAGTTTTTCTGCCACAATGGCCTTTTATGAGAGGGATTAGATACGCCAAGAACTGGTGCAGCATTCACTGGTGCCCCTGACTATCATCTGGAGAAAAGATGATAAAAATCAGTTTGTCGTGAGGTTAAATCACCAAAGACTTCCTAGATTGGCTTTTCGGAATGTTTTTCCTTTGGAAAGAAGATGAAAAAAAAAAAAAATAGAAAGAAAGATGGGCTAAAAGCTGTTTTTTTTTCTTTCCCTTTCCTCCCAGTGCGAGACATAGCATTCAGAGAACATGTTGAGCGGGCTGAGGCATTAAAAAGATCAGTCTCTGGCTGTTGAATGAAAGGCTGTTGCGCGTGTGACTCACATACTAAATGGAAACCTGCCTTCAAAGCCTATTTTACTGCCTAATTATATATACACAAAATGTAGCTGTCTGCTTCAATCACATCATAGCAAAAGGAATAAAACTCCTCTAAAGATGCAATTTTCATGGTTTGTCATAACCTTAGAAACACTGCTCGTGCAAAAGGAGGGAGCACAGCTGTGCCGTCCAGATAAGGTTCCAGTAATTGTTTTTCTTTTAATTATTACTTTATAAAGACATTATACCTCCTACTCCGATGAAGGAAAATTAGTGTCCTTAGTCTCCTCTTTTTTCCCCCTCCCTTCCCATTTTCACACCAAGCCTGTTGATATGCATTTCAGCTGTGGCTGGAAGCCAGCGTAGCTATGGAAATAATATTGAAGTAGCCACCATAACTCCAGGCTTTCAGACAGTGCCGGGGAGGAACCTTTTCTAAATTTATGTTCTGCATTGAGCTTTCCAGAGCACAGACAGTGCCAAGGAAGCAGATAAAGTGCTCATCCCTAAACAACATTTGCACTCAGCTTTCATGAAAATTGTGTAACTCATGGTAACTAATGCACTTTAAAAAAAATTATTAATTGCATGAACATTTTCATTCTTGTCATTCTCACTGAAGAATGATGTGATAAGATAAACAAAAGGCTTTCCCCCTAACATTTTCTATGTAGAGATCTTTTTTTACAATAACCTAAAACTGTAAAGTTTAATAAGCCATTACTAATTTACATATTTTCCCAGATTCAAATCATTAAAATGCAATGATATTTTAATGACTTAGTATATATCTAATTGCAGAGTAGAACTTTCTAACACTGGAGATGGCACTGAATGTACCACTGAGGGACTCTATAAGTGTCTCATTCAGAACACACGGGCACAAACTAATGTTTCTGAATGAAACAGTTCATCCCTGCATGAATAAATTGATTATCTTGTAATGGGCATAATTTTAAACAGTCATAATTTTTGCCAATCTCATCTTGCTCCCCCTTAATATTGCCCTATCTAACCCTAGTTTTGTCTCCTATTAAGTTTGGGGCCGGTGCCTCAGTTTACAAAGTAAACAACTTGATTAGGAATTCTATGATGATTAAGCAGATACATTTGTAAAGCTACTCTTAAGACTCTGAGCAGTTCTGGTGCATCAGAGAAATGAATACTCTTACACTCTAGAAATCACTGCCTCAATCCCAAACTCCAAGATGGAGTTTGCGACCTAGTAGAAGGGAGCACACACGATGTTTGCAGCACATTATGTTCCATAGCTGAGAGGTGGAACCAAGCCAAACATCCGCCAACAGATGAATTGTTCTGCCAACCATGGAATGTACATATAGCAAGATATTATTCAGCAATAACAAGAAACAAAGTACTGATAGATGCTAGGAAGTAGATGAACCTTGATAATATTATGCTAAATGAAAAACCAAGACATAAAAGGTCCTGTTATATGATTTAATTTTAATGAATTATCCAGAATAGGTAAATCCATAGGTACAACAAGCAGAGCACTGGCTGTCAGTGACTGAGGGAAGAGAGAATGGGTACAGCTACTTAGTAGATATAAGGCTTTATGTTGGAGTGCTAAAAATGTTTTATAATTTGGGATGGTGGGTGTTGCAGTCCGGTTCGCATTGCTGGTAGAAATCACCCAACCAAGAGCAGCTTCTGGGAAAAAGAGATTTATTTTGGCTTACAGGCTCGAGGGGAAGCTCCACGATGGCAGGGGAAAACGATGGCATGAGCAGAGGGTGGATATCACCCTCTGGCCAACAAAAGGTGGACACAGCAACAGGAGGGTGTGCCAAACACTGGCATGGGGAAACTGGCTATAAAGCCCATAAGCCCGCCCCCAACAATACACTCCCTCCAGGATGCATTAATTCCCAAATCTCCATCAGCTGGGAACCTAGCATTCAGAACACCTAAGTTTATGGGGGACACCTGAATAAAACCACCACATTCCACCCCTGGCCCCCATAAACTGATATCCATACATGATGTAAAATACAATGTATTCAGTCTGACTTTAAAAGTCCCCATAGTTTTTATCAATTCCAATGATGTTCATACATCCCCATAGTTCAAGATATTTTAACAGAGCCATAATACCAAAAAATAACCTCAAAAAACCCATAATGGCACAGAATAAATATTCACACTGCAATAGATGGCATTGGGCATAGCAAAGAAACCTTTAACCAATACAAGATTTAAAACAACAAGGGCAAACGTCAAACTCTGTAGCTTCAAGTCCAGCAACTCAAACCAGTGACAAATCTTCAAGTCCGATAATTCTAACCAGCAACGAGTCTCTGGCATTCCAATTCCACCCCTCCAGCTAGGCTACTCACAGTCCTGGAAAACTTCATCGGGGCGGCAGCTCATTGGCAGCCATCTCATGGTCCTGGCATCTCCACTGGGTCTCCACTGCAAGCCACGGTTCATCCTCATGGCCCCATGTGGTCTCTATGAAGGCAACCAGCAAACCCGCTTCACAATGCCTATGGCCATTTCCAAAACAAGACCGTGTTGCAAACTCAATGACCCTCTTTCCAGCATTTCTTATACTCCACGATACCAGGTAGGGTGCCAATTTGTTAATCCAGGGGGGATTAAGGCAGACTTTGAAGAACAGGACTCCTTGAGCACTCAGGCCCCTTCAAAAGAGTCTACATTCTTCTTGTTGCCCCAGCACAGGTCAGCTAGCCCAGTCTCAAAGGTTGTAATCTCTCAGTTGCAGCTGAACGGGGAACAGTTCACCCAAAGATTTTTCTTTCTGTGCCATATCCCTCTGCTCATACCAGTTCATTTCTACACAAAGCAACCCTGCACAATTTCTCAGGATATGTGCACAAGAGCAAGCTTCTCACACAAACTGCTATCCCAGTCCAAGCAAAGCTCTTTCTCACCCTCATAAGCCAAACCTCACAGTCCATAGTTCTTATTGCATTCAGGTCTTGCGGCTCAGACCAGAATAGTCCATCAAGCTGTATTTACAGCATTGCAAGGCATCTCTTGGGCCAATGTTTCAAATCCTCCCACATTCCTCTTGAAAATCAGTTCCAAAAGGCCAAAGCCACACAGTCAGGCATCTAGCAGCAACCCCACTTCTGGTTCCACTTTACTGTTGCAGTCCGGTTCGCATTGCTGGTAGAAATCACCCAACCAAGAGCAGCTTCTGGGAAAAAGAGATTTATTTTGGCTTACAGGCTCGAGGGGAAGCTCCACGATGGCAGGGGAAAACGATGGCATGAGCAGAGGGTGGACATCACCCTCTGGCCAACATAAGGTGGACACAGCAACAGGAGGGTGTGCCAAACACTGGCATGGGGAAACTGGCTATAAAGCCCATAAGCCCACCCCCAACACTACACTCCCTCCAGGATGCATTAATTCCCAAATCTCCATCAGCTGGGAACCTAGCATTCAGAACACCTAAGTTTATGGGGGACACCTGAATCAAACCACCACAGTGGGTTAAAAAAAAAAACCACCATAAATGTACTAAATGCAACTTAATTTTTTCAATTAAAATTATCAATTTGGTTATGTGGATAGATTTCACTTAATGAAGAGAAACTACGATGTCATTCATTCATGACTTCAAGGAATAAAGCAAGTCTGTGAATCTAGTTCTCATTGCTGTTTGTTTACAAAACAAGGTGTCCCTATATAGCCTAGGGTGGTCACTCCCAACAATGCAACCCAGGCTGGTTTCAAATGCTCAAGTCTTCTGAGTGCTGGAATTGTAGGCATGTATGACTTTGCCCAGAATACACAGTCATCCATAGTAACTAATTTAGGGTGTGAGATGCCTTACCTACAGAGGTTAGTGAAGGCCTTTCTTAGACATTCATATTTAAGTTCATATATGAAAAATAAGAAAACAGGGAGAAAGTTACTGGAGTAAAGAATAACAAAGGCAAATCCATGAGTTTATTGTTGTAGGATACAAAGAGTCCCGTGTGATAAACAGAATGTGCTGGGACAAATGAATCAACAGAGGCCAGCAGAGTCAGCAACAGTCAGGTCGTATATGATGCTGGAGGCCACATTCAGAAACGTGGCTTGTGTTCTCATCAGGCAAGAATACATTGGTGAGTTTTAAATCAAGAAGCAACATGTACTTCTCAGAAGATTCTTATCATCTATGAACAGTGGGTTGGAAGGGGTTACTGTGGAAACCACAGACCATGTATCAGGGTACTGCAGTAGTTCTTGATGGCAACAGCCAGGACGAGGGCGTTGGGGTGACTATAGAGGAATGGACATGTTCGAGGTCTGTTCTGGAGTTAGAGCCATCAGCAACCCTTGAAATGTATGGGTAGAAGACACATAAAAGGGTGACCTCAGGAACAGCACCTAAGGTTTTAATTCCGCCACCTGGGTAGATCTTGATGCTACTTGCACAGTTACAGATTGTAATAGCATTTTTATAGCAGCTGCCATGAGTTACCACAATTTATCCCCTTACAACAATACAATTTGTTATGTTCTCTGGGTCATAAGTCTGACATGAATCTCACTGGGACAAAATCCAAGTGCAGACGGGACTGTTTCTTCCAGCACAGAATCCACTTTCTCGCTGATCACAGCTTCCGGAGAGCGCCAGTGTTTGCGGTTAGCAGCTTCCTGCCCTGTCTTCAAGTCCAGCCATGGTGGCTGTTTCGAGCTTCCTTCCATTATCATGTCTCCTTCTGACTACACCGGGAAAGGCTCTGTGTCTTCAGGATTACATTGGGCCTTCCTGGACCATCACCCTGCCTTCTCCTTGGTTCTGCCCTCCATGGTTGTACTTTCCGTAGTCTACCTCTCTTTCACTTTTTAGAATCCTTGTTATTGTATTGGGTTAGCTCAGATAATCCAAGATAAATTCCTCATGTCAAGGTTTTTAAGCTTAGTCACACCTGTAAACACTTTTGACATACAGAGTAACATATTTGCCCTTTCCAAGACTTAGTTGAAAGGAGCAGTAGTCTGCCTACCATGGGGATACTGGGAAGAAGCAGGTTTAAGGAGGGAAATTAAGGGTTCAGAGAGGCAGTGCTTGCCTAGCAGACGTGGGGCTCTGGGTTCCATCCTTAACAGACACACACATGAACAAAGATGACAGTTAAACCCGTCTGTCCTGCTTCCATTCCCCAGTGCCCACAAAGTGCATCTGGAGCTTGTTTGCACTGGCAAGAGACCCTGGTACACCCTGCATCCTCTTCTTGGAAATAAATTAACTCAGTAAAGATGAAAACAAACGATAGCAAGCTAATCGCCCCTCTCCCATCCATTAATAGGTGTTGAATCCAAAGCCTGCGCATGTGAAGAATGTAGCTGACCAATAGCCTCTGTTTTTGTGTTTTAAGATAGGGTTGGTTACAGAGAAGAAGCAATGCTATAAATTTTTGAGATTTTAATATCAAAAAGATTTAAGACAAATTGCTCAGACATGCTCAGAAAGGGCACAAAATGAAAGCCGGACAATAGGGATTTGATGGAGTGTGGTTGGTTAAACCTCCAGGGATATATTTCGTGGCATACTAGTGATAGGTGACTATGTTAGAATTCTTAGTCCAGTATTTTGTCATTTGCTCTGCTGAAGACAGGACAAAAATGCTCATCAAAATTTAATTTGGGGGCTGGAGAGATGGCTTAGAGGTTAAGTGCTTGTCTGTGAAGCCTAAGGACCCCGGTTTGAGGCTTGATTCGCCAGGACCCACGTTAGCCAGATGCACAAGGGGACGCATGCATCCGGAGTTCGTTTGCAGTGGCTGGAAGCCCTGGCGCGCCCATTCTCTCTCTCTCTCTATCTGCCTCCTTCTCTCTCTCTCTCTCTCAAATAAATAAATAAAAATGAACAAAAATATTTTAAAAAATTAATTTGGGGCTGGAGATATGGTTAAGGCACTTGGCCTGCAAAGCCAAAGGACCCAGGTTCGATTCCCAAGTACCCACATAAAGCCAGATGCACAAGGTGGCACATGTATCTCGAGGCCAGGGACTAGAGGCCCATATGCACACATTGTCTCTCTCTCTCTTTCTCTGCTTTTTCTTCTCTGAAATAAATAATAAAATATTTAAAATTTTAATTTGGCACACAAGTAGGAAGGCAGCCAAATGTGCTTGCTGACGTAATATGGATTCAGATAAACCCTGTCAACTAGAGTGACGAATCCGGAACTAAAGAGAAAAGTGGAACACAGGTGAAGCTTATGCATTTTATTTATGCATTTTATTTATGCATTATGATAATTTTAGAACCTGATGAAAGTAAAATTTGTATTGGGAAAAGTTTCCAGGAAAAATTTGTATTGGGAAAAGTTTCCAGGAAAAACTTCTAGGAGTATTAGCTTTTTACACTTCCCACAAGAACCACAAATACAGTCTTAGCCCTGATCTACGATAAGGGAGCAGTCAAGAAATACTTCTATCTTTTTCTAAGGACATCAAGTAACAAGAAGGATTATGCCTGGATCCAGAATACTCTGAGGACAAGAGGACACCAGACCACATGAGTGACTACAGTGAAGTCATATCTCAGAAATTTTGGACTGTCTTGGGCTGCATTCAATCCTGTAACAAGTGGTTGATGAGTCACATGTAACTCTGTGCTGGGGCCAAAGAGGAAAACCAACGTTGTTGCCGTCTCATGCCACTTATAATTCAGTGGATGAAAATAAACCATAAACAAGAAAATAAGCAAGTGAGGCAGATAATTTAAAGGGTAACAATTATTCGGACAAAAACAACACAAGGTGATAAAAGAGGAATGGAGAAGGCAGAGCGATGGCGATGGCAGAGACTGGGTTTGTAAAATGAGGGAGCGCTGAAGTTAAAGCCGGTGGCTCACAGGCCATAGCTAGCAGTCTCGCGCAAAGCATTCCTTACAGAAGGAGCAGCACGGGGAAAAGCCAGGCGCCAGGAATGCGCCTGGTGTCTTAGAGGAGAAGAACTTGGACCGAAGCCCTGAAGTGCAGAGAGCAAGGGGAGCGAGGCTCTCAGGGGTGTGGAAAGGAATGAGGCCAGTCAGGCTCTTCCAGGCCATGGCTGCAGTCTAGATCTCATTCTCAGTGAAAGGTGAAACCTCTGGAAAGTACCAAGCAGGAACTGATAGGATCTGACTCATGTTCTTAAAATAACAGGAGGCTTTTATCTACAGAATGGATTGTTGACGAGACAGCAGGCTGGATGGCACGAGGAAATGAGATAGGAGAGGAGAAGGGCGGTCAGGGGTGAGAGTGGCCTGCGTGGCGGCGGCGGCAGTGAGCTCTTCAGAGGACAGCACTGCCCTCCTCCAGGCTGGTGCTCGAGAGCCTCCAGCCTCTTACCTACAGACCCTGCCAGTCCCACAAAGGCCGCAGGCATGGAGAGAACCATGGACAGAAGAAAAAGGGAGGGAGCCCATTTCAGGTCACAAAACACAAGGATGGGCATATTTTATCAATGCCTTTTATCACAAATAAAAAGGGTTACAATGGAATGGCAGAATATATCAAGTCACATACATTTAGAAGATATATACATAGCTAATTATGATGGTGCACACCTTTCATCCTGCTACTTTGGAGAATCATGAGTTTAAGACCAGCCTTGGCTACATAGCAAGAACTTGTCTCAATGACTCTCACCTTCAATAACTAATTAAAAAAAGAATGGATCTGCTCTTGAAAAAAAAAAAAAAACAGAGTTTTTATTAAAAAAAATTATTGTCCTGATAAGGCATGAGTCCTATACAGAATGGGAAATTTGGGATTTTCTCCAACCAGCCTAAAATCTTTTCAAATATTACTTAAACCTGGTGTGGTGGTGCATGCCTTTAATCACAGCAGTTGGGAAGCAGAGGTAGGAGGTTCGCCTTGAGTTCAAAGCCACCTTGAGATTACATAGTGAAATTTAGACCAGCCTAGGTTAGAATGAGACCCTACCTCAAAACAATAATAATAATAGTTATTATTATTATTCTTATAAACCTCAATGTCAACTGACACTTTGGCCTCTTGTCTATAGGGGAACAGCTCTGAGGGCCAAAGAGCTTCTAGATTCCTCCACATAGCACCACATTCTTCCACCAAGGAGCTTCTAGATTCCTCCACATGGTGCCACATTCTGCTACCAAGCATATTCTGGTTTTCTTTCTTTCTGTTTATGGGACTGAAACACACAGAGGGTCCCCTCTAAGTTGCCCCTCCCCTTCATGTAAATTGACAGCCCATTAGTCATCTTTGTCTCAGGTCCTGATTTTCCCATTGTCCCTTCTGGTCCCCTCCATGCCACCATGTGGATTCCCCTCATCACCTTCACTCTGAGTCTCCAAACTTCCTGCCTATACTATTGTAGGGACGGTTCCCTCCATAACTTCTATGCCACTCAGAGTG
Organism: Jaculus jaculus; assembly: GCF_020740685.1. Classification (NCBI taxonomy): domain Eukaryota; kingdom Metazoa; phylum Chordata; class Mammalia; order Rodentia; family Dipodidae; genus Jaculus; species Jaculus jaculus. Next base: position 2,449,187 of record NC_059113.1, on the reverse strand, counting down.
TACGTGGGTATTGTGATGCCCAAGGTCAGTATCAGGATCTGAAGTGAGCTCTGGGGACATTCCATCGTGAGACTTGAGCGCACAGTAACCTATACTATTGTAGGGACGGTTCCCTAGATAATTTCTATGCCACTCGGTGTGTACACGGGTATTGTGAAGCCTTCACTTACGCCTGAGGTCAGTATCAGGATCTGAAGTGAGCTCTGGGGACATTCCATCATGAGACTTGAGCGCACGTTAACCTATGCTCTTCCCTTTTCACACGCGTGTCCTAGTGAGCTAGTCATCAAGGAAGAAGGAATGGAGATTGATTTAGTGGCCAAAATGACATTTTATTCCCTGTGTCATCACTCCCATTTTATAAATAAGGGAGTTTGTTCACAACATGGCTGTAATAGTCCAGTTTTTGGTATGCCGCATTGCCTTTCCTCTCATGGAGAGGTACAATTTGCTTTTCCACAGTTTGCATCTGGGCTTGGCCATGAGAATTGTGTTCCCAATGGGACGTTGGCAAATATGATCAAAGCACAAATTTAAGTGCTTGTGCTCTACTGCTTGTGGTTGCCACGCCGAGATCATGGTGTGAACAAGTCCACGCTAGCTTTCCTCTTGTGGGGAGGAGAGCCAAGGTGCCCAGAGACACGTGAGTAAGAGCCGAGCTCCAGAAACCTCAGCAAAGCCATGCTACTGCTCTGACCTCATGTCTAATCCCAGGAGAAATGAGCACTGCCTCCTTAAGTCTAGTCCAAATTGTTGACCCACACAATTATAGGCAATAAAATGGTCATTATTGTAAGACTACTGAATTTGGAGTGGTTTCATTACATGGCAATAAATAAATAATAGCTGGAGAAAGGCTTGAAAAGTTGCACACAAATCACAGGAACTGAAGTGCTAGAGTAGAGATACCAATTCAGATCTACTGACAGCGCTGTCCATTCTCCTGTCAGCTGGCAGAGTCAGACCTTTATCACTGTAAAAACAAAACGAAATAACTGAAGGGCAGGAGGATTTATTCTGACTCACTGTTTTAACCCATCATGGCAAGGAGGGCATAGTGGTGAGGAAACAAAAAGAGCTCACTGGCTCTGTCCTTTATTCTTTTTCTTTTTATATTTATTTATTTGAGAGAGGGAAAGAGGAAAAGAGAGAGAGAGAGAGAGAGGGAGAAAGAAGGAAGAATGGGCACTCCAGGGCCTCCAGCCACTGCAAACGAACTCCAGATGCATGTGCCACCTTATGCATCTGGCTTACATGGGTCCTGGGGAATCGAACCTGGGTCCTTTGGCTTCACAGGCAAGAGCCTTGACCACTAAAACATGTCTCTAGCCCTGTCTTCTATTCTGTCTGGGACCTCAGTCTGGGGAATGGTGCCATCCTACTCACAGCAAAGCTTCTGCATTGAGATAATGTTGCCTGGAAATGACACAGAGGCACAGCCAGAGGTAGACTTTACAAACCTCTTAGGGGCTGCTCAACCCAATCAAATCCACAGTCATGATCAAGCATCATACCAGGACATAGTCTGCTGTCACTAGTAGTCCCTCAAAGGTCATTCATGAGTTTAAATTATACGAGAGTGAAGAATGAGTGACTACACATTTAACAAAGATCAACACTTACAGAAACAGTTCTCAGAAGACCTGAAGGTGCAGTAATGCAGGCTTCTTATTAAGCTGAGCAATGTCTTTTAAATCCCTCAACCGAGAATATGTTTGTCCTATAGTTGGAAAAACAAACCCTCACCCCCATGTTTCTCAGCCTCTAGAAATTAAAAAATACTTTTTAACAATATTTGAAGGCTCCACATAAGTACACCATCTCTGAGCCGAGAGGTGATTCATGTTTCTGCTTCTTAGGTAACTGGAATGGTTCTGTGGTTAGAACAATGGGAGTCATTTGGCTTAAGGTAGGGTTAGGGTCACACCAGGTCAACATGGTTGTTGCAGTTACTTGATTAGTGCTGGAACAGACACCCAACCAGAATTAGCTTATGACAGAAAAGAAGTATTTTCCTCACAGCCACAAGGGGAAGCTTCATGAGGGCAGCGAAAGCATGGCATGAACAGAGGCTGGACGTCACCTCTGCCACAGCAACTGGAAAATAGCAGCAGGTGAATGAGCTGAATATTGGTAAGAGGAAGCTGGCTATAATACTCCTAAGCATGTGCCCAACAACATACCACTTACAACGAGGCTCCACCTCCCAAATTTCCACCAACGAGGGACCTAACATTCAGAATACCTGAGGTTATGGGGACACCTAATTCAAACTACCACATTCCACCCCTGGCCTTCATCAGTGATGTAAAGTGTAATGCATTCAAAATGACCATAGTTGGGTTGAAGAGATGACTCAGTGGTTAAAGCACTTGCCTGAGAAGTCAAAGGACACAGGCTCAATTCCCCAGAACACATGTAAGCCAGATACACAAGGTGGTACATGCATCTAGAGTTCATTTGTAGTGGCTGGCAGCTCTGGTATGCCCATTCTCTCTCTCTCTCTCAAATAAATAATTTTTTTTAAAGCTCACAGTTTTTATTAATCCTAACACTTTTCAAATATTCCCATACCCCACAGTCTTGTCACGGTTAGCCTGTAAAACTGGAATAACATAATGGTACAGAATAAACATTCATACTACAAAAGATGGCATTGGGCCTAGCGAGGAAAGATTGAACCAATACAAGATTTGAAACAAACAGGGCAAACATCAAATCCTGAAGCTCCAAGTCTGTCATCTGTAACCAGTGACGAAGTCTCTGGAATTCCATTTGTGCCTCTCTGCCTTAGCTTCTCACAGCCCAGGAAACAATTCATCCCAAGCTGAAAGCCTTCCCATAAGCCTGGCTGGGGTCTCCACTGAAACACATGGTTCACCCATGCCATGGCTCCATTGGGTCTCCATGCAGGCATTCCAGCAAAACCACCTCAAATTGCCTAGCAGCCATTTCCAAAATCAAACTGCATTGCAAATTCAATGACTCTCTCTTTTTCTTGCAATTGTTATACTCACATAATAATGGATGGGGTACTGAATTTGTTAATTTAGAAGGAAACTAACCAATTTAAGACAAGCGGGGTGCTCCTTTAGTGTTTGGGCCCCTTACTTTCAGAAGTCTTTATTCTTCCTGCTGTCCCAGTGCAGAACAGCTGACCCAGTCTCAATGGTGATGATCTTTCAAATATTGCAGCTAAAGTGGTGCTGGATCCAGCCTGAGACTTTCATTTCTTTTTGTGCCATCTCCTTCTGCTCACACCAGTCCACTTCTACACAGTGCCACCCTGCACAACTTCTCATGAGACAGGAAAATGGAGTAAGCCTCACACAAACTACCTGTAGCCAAGTCCAGGGAAAGTTCTTTTTTGTTTTTCTCCCCCACCATAAACCAAACCTCATAGCCCACAGATCTTTCTCCATTTAGATCTCTCCCCTCTGACCAGACTGGTCTATCAAACTCTGCCTTTATCACTGCAAGGCATCACATATTCCAAACTTTCAAATCCCTCTATATTCTTCCCACAAACCAGTTCCAAAAGGCCAAAACCCCCACAATCAGGTTTATAGCAGGAACAACCCTACTCCTTGGTAGCAGTTTTCTGTTGTGGTCACCTTCTAGTAGCTGCACAAAGCACCTGACCAAATGCAGCTGATGGGCAGAAAGGGTTTGTTTTGCCTTACAGACTGGAGGGGAAGCACCATGATGGAAGGGAAAAGGAACTCATGAGCAAAGGCTGGACATCACCTCTGCCACAGCATGTGGAAAACAGTAGCAGGAGAGTGAGCTGACCTCTAGCAATAAGGCAGTCTAACACCTCTAAGCCCATTCCTAACCTTCTTCAGCCAGGCTCCACCTTCCAAACTGACACCATCCAGAGACTAGCATTCAGAACACATGAACTTACTGCAGACATCTAGTATAAATCACAACTGTCAGCTAGATGTAAACAGCTTCCCTTTCAGTGGTACACAGCACAGCCAATCAAAATAGGGATCCATCTGTTTCAGCCTTCACCAAGAGTATCAACTTTTAAATTTATTATATTTATAGTATATGTGTGTACATGTTTGTACATGTGTGGGCACCTGTGAACTTACCTGAACACGCAAGTGGACACTAGAGGTTGACATCACCTTCCTTCCTCTATTGCTCTCTACCTTATTCTATGAGACAAGGTCTGTCACTAAACCCAGAGAGAGCTCACTGATTCAGTGAGACTAGCTTAGCCAGTGAGCCTCAGGATTAACCTGCCTTTGCTCTATAGCTGAGTTTATAGCCATGTACCAAGTGGCCTGACATTTTACATGCATTATAGGGATCAAGCCATCTCTCTAGCATCTCCTTTATATTTTTAAAAATATTTTTACTTGTGTGTGGGTGGGCACACCAGTGTCTTTTGCCATTGCAAATGAACACTGGATGCTTGCCACTTTTGCATCTAGCTTTATGTGGATGCTGCAGAGTAGAACCCGGGCCAGCAAGCTTTCCTGGCAAATACTTTTAAGTGCTGAGCCATTGCCCTATTTTTATTGTTGAGATAAGGTCTCATGTAGCCTTTGCTGGTCTCCATCTCACTATGTTTCTAAGGATGACCTTGATCTTCTGAGTCTCCTGCCTCCACCTCTCAACTGCTAGGATTATGGACATATGCTACTGTACTTTATAGTGCAAAGACTATGTCACCATCTTAACCCTATACACTAGGCAGAGTTCAGTAAGTTACTGTTAAATGAATGAATTAACATGAGTACACAAAAACTCGTTGGGATGTATAACCCTCCCACCTGAGTGTAACATATAGTACTAATTTTCCAATAGCTTCTTGCTACTGGAAAATAACATTTTTTTCAATATTAATGCAGATGAAGCCAAAAATAGAAGTAAATAATTTCAGCCTTCTGCCCAATCAGAGGGCATCCTCTTTGGACCTCCCATTTGTTATATCATGGTTTAATGGAAAGTTTCAGTCATTGCAATGCAATTTCTTAGAAGTGGAAACTATCTTACCTGGACCATTCCTCCACACTCACCAAGCCAGAGCCAAGGACTGAATCTGATGGATCTTGTGTGAGCTATAGTTAAACTGTAAACACTAACTTTGTGTATATTTTTATGATTCAATTTCCCACATTTATGGGAGTATAAAATGTATTTTTAAAAATAAATAAATCTTTAATGGAAGTATATGATAGTTGACATGGGAAGTGTGTAAATCTGCCATATACAAAGTAAGTAAATATTTAAATATGCACATTATGAACATTTAAAGCTGCAATGGCTCAAAGCAATGCTAAGCTTCTTATTTGAAACATTACTTTCTAAATATGAACCTACTAGCATCCTCAATGCAGACTGCATTACATGTGTAGGCAATCACTGTAAATATCATTTTTATTCTTGAATTTTCTCTGTCTTTTAGAAATTATTATTATTTAGGAATTATTATTCACATTATACTTCTTTACATATATAAAATTCCTCTTGCAATGCATGGTGGTGCACACCTTTGATCCCAGCACTCGGGAGGCAGAGGTAGGAGAATTGATGTGAGTTTGAGTCTACCCTGAGACTACATAGTGAATTCCAGGGCAGCCTGAGCTATAGTAAGTTTCTACCTCAAAAAACCAAAAAACAAAACAAAACAAAATTCCTCATGTGAACATTTTCTGTCTTTATGTAAAAAATTATAACACATAAGAAAAATAATTTTTCTCTCATTATTTCTTTTCTAGACTATTTCCTTATTTTTACAGCTTTAATATTCTCTCTATATATCTTCCCTATATATTAATATCTTACCAATATATAATGATATCTTCCCTATATATTAATCAAATAAAAAGACCATTTATCTGTCACTCATCAGCACCAACTGCTAGGCTCAAGGTCTTGATAGAAATGATGACTTATGGATTCCCCTGACTTCAAGTGCCATGGTCAATGGCATTATCATTTGCATATATAACCTGACCTACTCACTTGGCATTATCTTGGATTATTTTCTTTCCATCCCCAGTCCTTACTCCCTTCATGAACTCAGTTCTATCACACCTGCTTCCCTATACCTCTCTCCATTCTCCAGTTAAAATGAAGCTGTTATCATACACTCCACTTTGGAGACATGCATGGCTGACATCCCATGTGTCCATGCCTCAAACTATAATCAGTTTCTAATCAGGCTCTTCTAACTTTCCTATGTAAAATTCTTCAAACTTCTCATTGCTTTTCAAATAGAGGAAAGACTTTTGTAATCTGGTTGCAAAGTATTGCGTAATCCTGTTCCACAGGAGCACTGTGTGGTGTTCAGCATATGCAATCAATCACAGTCTGTCAGCGCTCACTCAGCTTTTGTCTGTTCCCTACATGAGACTGCTTTTCTCTCCTTCCTCCTGTTCTGAAGTTAACTTCAGGAGGGTGCTTTTCTAGTTTCTCATCACGTCCAAGCATCCTCTCTTCTGTCCTTGCACCGTAGCTTGTCTCAGCGCCTAGGGGCTTTGGCCTTTGTGGGTCGATCACACACTTTCTCGCGGAGGAAGGAGGGGCTGGCTGTCCCTGCATCTTTGTAGGGACTATCCCTAGCCTGTACCTGCTGGTGAGTAGTGATTGTCAAATGTTTGACAAACGAAAATTCAGTTTGAGTGCTCAGGAAGACTTTAGATGACCTATAAACTTCCAGAAACAGGA